>NC_056736.1:9401578-9471578 GCF_019279795.1 Protopterus annectens | reverse complement strand
CCATGAGGGTGCCAACATGGTTACGATGGATATTTGCCATCATCTGAACCACAGTTGGAGGATATGGGACATGAGACATTTGTAGACACTGTCTTTAGCTCTGTGTATGTCTTATTAACACAGTCCCTGCCTGCAATTACCAGCTAGTTATCTCTGTGTAATTAAGCAGGGAGTGACATTGCATGACCTGTATGCCAGTTGTATGACCACTTGCAGTGAGTGCTGTGCAGACTCATACCAATTCTCATCCTCTGCACTCTGCATACTACCCAGCAGATGAAAGAACAACGGCCCTTCCTAATGACATAACATGTCTATGAACACTTTGGGGTTTTTACTGCCACTTGCATAAAATCAGTAACACCTAGTACTTTAGGGAGGCAGACAGTGTCCTAGAAATCTTCTATTATGGTGGTTCTCTCTGGAGAAACAAACATTGTCATCCACAAGCAGAAGAAGTAGCATATCAGGGAAATTATGAATATTCCACAGACTCATGTCTGTGATGTGCTCTTCTATATGCAGAGTCAGCATGTTGAGAAAGATTTTGGGCATTCTACAGGCTGGTGCCTTTCACATGTACCCTGGCAGACAGCATTAATCTCAGTGTGCCTGCACAGGGCCATTACTTGTGCAACAGTGTGCTGCATATTATGCCAGCTGACTTTGAATACTGGTATTTTCTTACACTAGCTGTAAACCTATAAAACAACGAATCATACTATGTGGATTATTTTACCTCATTCTGTTCCTAAAGCTTTTATCTGAGATGGCATGCAATTCATTTTCCTAGCCAATAGATTGTTGTAGTTTGACAATACTACAGTTTTTCATTCTGTCAGTGGAAAAACTGTGTTTCTTATAAATGTCAACTTACTTGTGAGAAAAAAATGCTTCCACTATCTAAAAATCAAGCCTGAGGCATCCCTTCATCAGCAAACTGAGAAGCAATTATTACACTTATGGAAATGCAGTTAAAAAGGGCCAATCACCTGTTAATGAACAGGTCACAAAATGTTTAGACTCAAGGGGCAACTCTATTATGCAGAATGAATGATATGTTTCACAGTTTATCAGTTGGCAGAAACATAAAGTTACAGCTGCAAACAAATCCAGTAATTCTTACTGTCTGTCTCTCTCTCTTCTCTTTTCTTTTTCTGCAGCACCCTGATTTTCACTCAAACACTAAGGCATCATGGAAGTTAGCTAGTCAGGTGTCCCCTGAGGGACTATACTGTCATTTGATTTAATTTTCTGTGCCATCACAGCCACAGCAAGATGACAGACTTCATGTCCTTGGCTAACACATTTCCTTCCACTGACAGTTTGCCCTTGACTAGTATATTTTAGTTAAAGGGAAAAAAATAATGATATATTGTGCAACACAGGAAGAAACACAAAATACAGCAGTTGACAGCTTCTGAGTGTAAATTGTTTTCTTCCAAAACGTTTGCATTATAGATTAGACATGCATACTTGATTCATTCGTTTTGGCAGAACACTTAAATTAAGTTTTGCTATCTGATACCAGCTGTCCGGTTAATTTATATGACAAACTTAGTATGCAGATACATTTTATTAATGGTGTCATACTAAGAATTGTTCTGATTTATATAACTTGACATCTCAGCAGTACTAATTGTGGATTATATTATATTATTTACCTTCACTTTAACTGCTCTAGTTATAGTAGAGGCCACCAATTAAATTCTGACTCAGAAATGCGAACTGACCATCGACAGATTAAACATATTTATATTCTGTCTGTGCAATACAGTCATTTGAACAATATTAAAAGAAAGATACAAAACTGTCATGTCTCAGGGAAATCTTCGTAACACGGTCTGAAGGTCTAGCCAGGGGCATAAAGTGAAACCAGTTCCAGCTACTATAGCAAAATATTTAAGCACCTAAAGAAATAAAAGTTCATGACTTTTACACTTAGGAGATATCAAAAATTAAAATGCTCATGAATGTTTTCTGCCTGAATGATTACCGCAGTTCTTTTGGAATACATTAAACCATTGGGCCAGTACAGCTAAGAGTAGCCATTCTTGCCTGACACTTATGTAGCCTAAATGGCAAGTACTTACATTACAGAATGTCAGCTTCTAAATGTGATATCTTAAGATGTGCAGAGACACCTAGTAAATTGATTCCTGCCCCTTGATAGTAGAACAGAAAAGCAGATACACTTAACACTTCACAGGCTTCTGCTCTGTTTAGTGGTGTGATCTAAAATGACAAAACTGTGCACACCATTTAAGTATGAGAAACACAAAGGAATTGAAAGATGATTTATGTTTATCTATCTATCTATCTATCTATCTATCTATCTATCTATCTATCTATCTATCTATCTATCTATCTCTAATCTATTGATATGGTATTTTAACACATTTTATCACATTTTATGTTAAAGAATACTTTTAAAAATGTCTTGTTACAGTGTAGAGAAACAGACAAAACTAAAAGGAGTATGTTTGCACATTATGCAATATTTTCCATGACAGAACATGCTGCAAAAGCAAAATCTAAGTGCAAGTTGTGCAAAAATAATGAAGTAAAGAAATTTCACATCTTAAGAGGAAGATCAAATGTAGTTGCTTGCTAGTAAGTGTCCAAGTATTGTGAGAGAAAGACACTAATCTGGGATAGAGAAAAACGATCACATCAAAGCAAACTTTGCAAGGAAGGGAAGAAATATTAACTAGTGTGCAGGTTAAATAATAGCTATGAAAGCAGATAAAGATGTCCATAGAAGAAACACATTAGAAAAACTCACCTCACACTGTCCTGTGTTAGGATCCTATGTAATCACATCTGTTTTTTGCTGTACTTACAGAAGGAGGCATTAACAATACATGGATTATCCTTACCACTATATTGGGCACTGGATTCAGACATACTGTAACTAACTTGCATGGTGTGTAGAAAGTACAACTGCAATAAAGGATGTATCAGAGTGGCAATGTAGGTATAGAATGGGGAAAACAAACTATTCCAAAACTGAAAATGACAAATTCAAGGAAAAAGGGTTGAAAATACCAGAAAGAAAATATGTGAAATCTGTACTACTAGACAAAAGGAAAGTGGATACTTACTGGCTCAGGAGAAGTTTACTAAGAAATGTTTTGAGGCAAGACTTAAACTAGAATATATACAACATTAGGACACCAGTCTTTCAGAAAATGTGCTCTTAACAACAAACTACCATATTGTTGAGGAATTTAGTAGTGCGTTATTACTTTTCCTACCACTATTATTAGAGACATAAAACTGGCCTTATCTGTGGTGAACTTATTTTAAGAATTGCATGTTTTTTGCATGTGTGTGTTTCTTATCAAATAACTGAAACAAACAGAATTAGAAATTTCATTACAAAGTAAGTACATCAAAATATATTGAAATTGCTCTTAAAGAAACAGAAAGTAAAGCGACAGAGCCAAGAAAGAAAGCACTGAAAACAAGATACAGTTTACTAATGCTTGTATTGTGCACTTTGTTAAGTATTAAGTGGATTTAAAAAGCTAGAGAAGTACATGTATGCATATGTTGTTCTTCTTCTGGCTTTTCCCGGTTAGGGGTCGCCACAGTGGAATACCGGTCCACTAATGAATGGCAGCAGATTTTTACAGTGTCTAGTTGTCAGCTTGACGCCCAACTTTCAATGAAGGCACGCCCATTCGCGCATGTCTTTCGAACTCTAGCCGACCGCGGGGAGGACATGCAGACACAGAAGGCGCTCCAGTTGAGAATCGAACGGGAATACCTCTTGCTGTGAGCCGACAATGCTACCGCTGCACCACCACAGCTTAAGTACATGTAAGCATATGACTTACTACACCACTTGAGACTTGAAATAGGCCTTTCATAGCTTGAGAAGTGAGACACATTTCGCATTGTAGCAACCTGTAGGCTACCAAGTATAAGCAGAATCATGCTAATCTATCAGGGTAATTGAAGGATATAAGAATCCTGGGTCACAGCAGACAGGCTGCTTAGGAGAGATATGGAAACTAGGTGGACATAGTATTATATAGCTGAATTTGGATATAAATCTCCATTTGGGATATCAGTGATGAAGAACAGAATGCATGATAGGCAGAGCTCTACAAGGCATATTCATTGGATGACTACTGTACCCAGACCACCAGATGTAGGAAGAAAAAAGGCTGTGCATAGCCATAGGAGATATCAGTTTTTAAAAAGTGGAGCAGAAAAAGGCCAGATACAGGAATGAGCATAAGATAAAATGGCTGAAGGAAAATATACGGGATCAGGAAGAGAAGAGTAAAGAAAATGGCCCCCATAGTACAACGTGTCATCATTTTAGTGACTGATAAAGTACGAAGCATTATAACACAGGCTGCTTACTCACATCAGCCAGCAAACTCACAGAAGTCTTCTAGAGATGTATTCAATTCTCATTAAATACAGACAGAAAATCCGTCAGACGTGACATGGACCAGGTCATTACGGGAATTGAAATTTGTATGGATAGCTTAGAGTAGCTAATTCACTAACTGGATTTAGAAAGAGTTTAAATGCTTTGGAGAGGAAACCACAGTATTCTAAGAAGAGTCATATACACAAAGGAAGAACATGAACACCTCACCTTGATAGTAATCATCAGTTAGAAAAGAAAACCCAGACCCTGTACTGGGAAGACAGAAACACTGAGAAATGAAGCATCATTCTTCACAAAGTTCATATTTCACATCAACAGATTTCAGTTTACAAACTGTACTACTGAATGCCTTGAGTATCAATGTTATGTTTAACAACTCTTAACTGTTGTATACACCAAGCAGAGCATATGACAAATACTAAAAACACAGTTTGCTAAAGAAGTACTCCTCGTATTTTGATGAGAAGCAATTCAGTGTACTGAAGGTACGTTTAGAAACTTAATCTTCATTAAAAAGGACGTGCAAAAGGTAGACCACTGAGACATCTTTTCATAGTATGTTCTTTGCTTGGTGGCTCAAAATCCTTCAGATATTGCTGAGAAGTACAATGAAAGCAGGACACAAAATGTGAATATGGATGCTATCTGCTCTTGTCTGAGATATGAATATAATTCTAGGTGAACCATTGTCTAAAATGTAAATTCATTGCATTTGAAACTTCAGAACTGGATCAGGGTTACTTCACATTCCTTTCACATGGGCTCTTTAAAAAAGAATGGATAGTTTCAGTGCAGTTATGGAACCTTTATCAAAGGGAAAGCAACTTATATAACAAAGAAATTATAGAAAGATTTGCTATCACACACTAGTGGAATCTTTGAAAACAAGTAAATGCATATCAGGATGTTTAACACAGTAAACATGTAATCAGTGAAACATTGCACACTTATGTGAATGAGTAATAATGGAGGAAGTGCGGATGTAGTACACTTAGACATTAGCAATAGATTTAGCACCACTGTTGACTGTATACTCACGGGGACACTAAACAATATTACAATGAGTCCTAAGATATTCACAGCAGTTTGAATACTGACTGATTACTGAATGCTACGTCTGAAGAAAATTCTCTGGAGAAGTAAGCACCCAGTGAATGATAGGGATTGATAGTGGGAGCTCTATTGTTTTGCATATTTGCATCATAGTATCTTTGGATAGATACTTGGCTGTACCTTTCCAAGAAAGACATCAGGTTCATTGCAATGGTCGCAAGTGGAGATGTCTGCAATTCTGTGACCAGCAGGAAATGATGTGGCATGTAAGGTGGGTAAAATACTGAACAGCTGTGATTTACTGCTCTATCACTCTCTGCTTTTGTCTCTCTCTCTCTTTATATATATATATATATATATATATATATATATATATATATATATATATATATATGTGTATAGGCATGCATACTAAACAGACACACACACACGCACGCACACACACACACACACACACACACACACACACACACACACACACACACACACACACACACACACACACACACACACACACACACACACACACACACACACACACACACACACACACACACACACACACACACACACACACACACACACACACACACACACACACACACACACACACACACACACACACACACACACACACACACACACACACACACACACACACACACACACACACACACACACACACACACACACACACACACACACACACACACACACACACACACACACACACACACACACACACACACACACTCACACACACACACACACACACACACACACACACACACACACACACACACACACACACACTCACACACACACACACACACACACACACACACACACACACACACACACACACACACACACACACACACACACACACACACAAACACATTGTATACATGTTCATAGGTATATACTTGGCTAATCGCCACCTGGGCCTTTATAATCCTAGTCACACAATCCAACCCAATCATGTTCTTTGTAATATATGTGTCTACATTGAAGAAGTAAGCTATGTGTAGGGTATGTTAGTTAGGGAATGTTTATCATCAGCCTCTGTCTATAGGAAACATGAGGGCCAGCTTGAGGGTGAACTTACAATTTCCCATACAGTGTTACTCAGGAAATATTTACTGTTTGCCTCTGTTTATAAGAGAGATGAGTACAATCCCTGGGATAATTTTATGATTTCCCATCCACTGATCAAGGTTATATTTAAATAGGGTTACAGATGGGAGTCTACTTCACTTAGATGGGTAGCCTATTCCAGAGCATGAGGATTCTTTAAGAGACATAAACTTGTCTCACCAGTATGTTCTATTTATGTAGCAAGCAAAGTTTAAATCCCATGAGCTAGTGTTTCTGGTACTGTTCATTTTTCAGATGTGCAAAAGCTCCATCAGCACTGGATCTAAGGATGCCTTATATGCTGAGCACAGATCACCTCTCAGCATCTTATTGTAGACCGAGTATACAGACAGGGATCTAAGGCAACCTGTACAGAACAATGTGTCGACACACTGTATTCCTTTGGTGAGGAAACTATGCATGCATTCCAATTCTTGCATATGCCTTGTCAGGTCCATATCAAAGGGGGCAGGGGCATTGCACTCAATGATGGGTCTGATAATGGCCAAGTAAGATTGTACTATAACTTCCTTGGATCTGGATGCCATAACCTTACTTATCAGTTGGGCAATGTAGAATGATTTTCTTACTTCCTTGGTTATGTGTTGGTCAGAGGCCAGATTACTGCATACATATGTTCCCAGATCTCTAACTACCAGGTCAACACTTAGATGTATCTTATCAGTGGAGTAATTTGCCTGGGTGGATATTTTCCCAAAAGGCAGTATAATGCACTTCATTACATTGAGTTTTAAACCATGGCTTTGGCAACAGGCATTCATCTGCATTAGACCCTCTTTGCTGGATGTTGGTGTCATGAGGGGATATTTAAGATAGCTCCCAATCTGCAATCATCTGTGAAAGCCTTAGAGAGCCATAGACCTTTGACATTAGCATTGATCTCCAAGAAGTAGATGCAAAACAGGAGTAAGCCCAGAATGGAGCTCTATGGTACTCCACCGGTGACTGTCTTTTGGTGGAATTGGTCTCTCTTTCTCTGACTTCTTGGGTCTCATCTGTTAGCCAGCTGGCAATCCAGAAAGTTAGGTATGGATTTATGCATAGTTCAGTGAGTCTGTCCACAATACCTGTGTGGGATATTATATCGGATGCCTTAGCAAGAGCTAGGTAGGCAGTATGTACCATGTTCCCAAACCTCTCAACTATACCAATTTTCTCATTTTTTACCGGTTTTGAGGTCCAAATAATGGGGTGCCATGATTCCTGAGTGGCACCCCTTAATTTCCAAATTTCCAGGCTTTTATTTATTTTTTTCTCCAGCTTTTGGGTGGATGTCATCACATGCAGAGTGTGTGCAATGATGTCAGCTCCATGAACAGCCTGTCAGCCAAGCTGAGGACTCAAGGGATTCACTCTATTTTGTTTCTGGCCAGCCAAAGTAGAGTGCAAGCCCTGCATGCATTTCCCCAGCTGCTCCAGGTAAGAAGGAGGACAAACTTTCAATTACCAGGTCTGTTCTGCTTTTTATACAACTTGTGTGAGCCATTAAACTCTGCATTTCATTCAATTACCAGGTTCTGTCCATTCTGCTGTGAGCATTTGATCTGCAGAACTTTGCAGGTCCACTTTTACTAGTGTGTGTCAGGTATCTGCAGAACTTTGCAGGTCCACTTAGCATTTTACTAGTACATTCTGCTTTTACTAGTGTGTGTGTGTGTGTGTGTGTGTGTGTGTGTGTGTGTGTGTGTGTGTGTGTGTGTGTGTGTGTGTGTGTCTTTGTTTGTGTTTGTGTGAGGTCCATTCTGCTTTTACAAGTGTGCATATGTCAAGTCCGTTCTACTTTTTTTTACTAGAGAGTTGTCAACCTCTCCTCTTCATTTCAAGTGCCAGGTCCTGGCAAGCATTTGATTTGCAGAATTGTATGTTATTTTGAATTAGCCATTAAACTCTCTGCATTTCCAGGTCCATGCAATTCCAGCCTATAATGAAAATATAAAAGAACTGTATATGTATGGCAAGAAATCTATTTAAGCAGACGAGATGGTTCATCAGTGCATTACAACTGTGTAGGTGTTGTTTCTTATCATTATTCAGTGCTAGTTCTAGGGGGGCACATTTTACTTTAGTTATTGGCTATTGCTGCCAGTCTGCTCCATTTATTTATTTAAGCAGAGTGATTCCCAATTTTTCTCATTATTTGCAAAACCGTGTATCCATTATTATTCAGTGCTTTAAGCAGAGTGAGTGGTTTGAAGAACTCTGAACTGTGTATCTATTATTCGGTGAAATGGTGCACTCCATTTATCTTCATCTGATACTCAAATCTTAAGGTGTGTGTGTGTGTGTGAACCTACTGTGTATCTATTATTCAATGCACTTTAGCAGCAGACACTAATGGCAAATAGCAGCAGACACTAACAGCAAAAACCTATCAGTGCTGGGGGGGGGGTAAGTTTTACACTAGTTATTGCTCTGTTTATCTTTGTAAGCAGATTCCCA
Organism: Protopterus annectens; assembly: GCF_019279795.1. Lineage (NCBI taxonomy): Eukaryota > Metazoa > Chordata > Ceratodontiformes > Protopteridae > Protopterus > Protopterus annectens. The sequence continues at coordinate 9,462,517 of NC_056736.1, read as the reverse complement.
CTTTATTTGCAGAACTGTGTTTCCGTGTGTGATTTAAGTAGAGTTGCTACTGCCAGTCCTCTCCATTTATCTATGTAAGCAGAGTGATTTCCTCATTATTTGCAGATTTGCAGAACTATGATTTAAGTAGAGTGTGTGCTCGTTATTTAGCAGAGTGATTCCCTCATTATTTGCAGAGTGCTCATTATATAGCAAATTAACACAGTTATTTGCAGAGTGCTCGTTATTTGCAGAACTAATCTATAATTTAATTATTTTATGCAAGCAGATATTTGCAGAACTGTGTCCATGATTTAAGTAGAGTTTTGCTACTGCCAGTCCTCTCTGTTTATCTGTGTAAGCAGAGTGATTCCCTCATTATTTGTAGAACTATGATTTAAGTAGTGTTTGCTCATTACTTAGCAGAGTGATTCCCTAGTTATTTGCAAAACTATGATTTAATTATTTGCAGAGGTGGTTTAGCAGGTGTGTGTAAATCATTTGCAGAGGTGCTTTAGCAAATGTGTGTAAATCATTTGCAGAGGTGCTTGTGATTCCTTGTGATTCAATTGGTCTGTTCCTCTTAAAAGTTGTGGTTTTCTAGCAAATCAGTGAGAACTGAATTCACAAAATAATGATAGCCATTTAAGTTTCAGTCTTCCTTTTTTTCAGGAAAGGCATGGGAACAGAAAACATTTTATTCTAGCAACTTTCCAAGATTATATTAGCAATGTTTAAAATGTGTCCCTAGTTTTTGAGTTTTTGTCACCCCAATACATTTTGGCTTTTTCCAGATTTCTTGTTCTGCATTGTTCTGCAGGGGATGAGAAGTTTAGTGCTGCTTATGCCAAGTCTGTTTGTGTTAGTAGCATGACAGGTAGAATACTTGCTTTTCATCCAGAAGGCTGTGGGTTCTACTCCAACAGTATGTAGATGGATTGCTGAAACTGTACTGTGTTGTACTTTTAAAGTGGGTGGATGCTGCAGTCCTGAGAATGACCTGTTTGGTGGACTTAGTAACTATGAACCTGTTACCAGTTTGCCATCCATTCCCTACTGCAATATTACTAGCTTATAATATTTTTAATGTAACATAGGCAATTTATTCCTCAAGGCCAACAGGTACTTATTTTGTAGATGAAACAACGAAATATAAAGTTGTTTGCTAGCAGCAACTTCATTAGTTACAGATCTCTTTAAAGTGGAATTATTTAGATGACTTTTACTTCTGCAGAGATTGTGCATATTCACTGATACTGGTGGATTATAGACGTTTGAGTAGACTTTTATGATGGAAATTTTCTGACTTGGGCAGTTTTGTCATTATTGGTTCATGCATTTTGTTTCATTGCTTACTGGAAAAATGTTCAAAACAATAAATTTAAAACCTGCTCTAACAAGTGTGCTATATTATACAAGGGATATCACTTAATACAATCAGGAAGATGTATCAAAGAACACATGTATGTTTCATGTGTAAGGGGACTATGATTTGAAAACACCCCAAAGGTAATCTTTATCCGCTACTGGTCAGATGCATTTTCTTTGAATGTGGGTTTCAATGCTGTTTCAATGAATATGAGTTTCAAGGGCAGAGGAGTTTTAATGCTAAGTCTATTTTCATTGTGAGACTGTATTGCAGATGTCTATTAGTGCTTGTGCTATAAAATGTAAAATAAAAGTTTTAAACGAAATTCAAATAATCATTGTAGAAGTAAAGCAGTATGCACATTACAGTGTTTATGGTAAAGGTGGCAAAATAGCCAAGTAATGGGATATGGGAATGGCTACAGGAGGGATGGCTGTGTATGGGGGGGGGCCCTGTTCAACCATGATTTTGTGAGGGGTGGAGGGCGGAAAACTCAAAGACAGCCCTGGGTGTCACAAACTCTAGCTACGCCACTGATCAGTAGGTCATAGAGAATAACTTTTGGAAGTCCTAGCAAACTATGATATTCTTTTGCTAAGATTAAAATATTGCCTACCATTAAATGCCCTACTTTTACAACAAAACCCATGCACTGTAAGTCACCAAAAACAAAATCCTAAGGTTCACCCTCTTCTCCCTTCCCAGTGAACATCATTGTCACACATTTCAAAAACAATGGTTATCATTTACTACAGGGTCTGGGGCCATATTTTGGTTTTCTGTTCTTCAGTTTGCATTTGAAAGTTGGTATCCCACAATTCCAATGGAGTGGGGGGGATACATAATTATGTGTGCAAATTTTATGTTAATCAGTGTACAGATTTGCACCTATTTTTCATAGGCCTTTGTCCATATTTTTCATGTTTCCAGGTTGTGAGATATGCATGTTCCCTTCATCTTTTGCCATTGTTGTCTTCTCAAAGAAGTCTGCTGAAGTTAAGTAGGCATGACCTTCCCATGGTAAAACCAACTTAGGATGAGTGCCATGTCTGCAGGTTGCCAATGTATTTCTTGATCATTTCCATGATTATTCATTCAATGACTTTGTATATTAGACTACTTAGATTAATGGGTTTATAGTTTCTGGGGTCAGTTGATGGTCCAGCCTTGTGACTGTGGATAAATGCTGCTATCTTCCATTCATAGGTACATAGCCTGTTTTGAGGCTGTACTTGAAAAGTGACTCAAGTGGTTCTGATAGGTCAGGTTTTGAGCTATTTAAGAGGCAACCTGAGATACTATTTGTCACCACTGAGGCTGTGTTTTGACCTTAGTGAATTCTGCTGTGACCTGCTCCCTGAAGATAGCTGGAGAAGTAATGTTGGATAGGGATGGATGAAGTTTGAGCTAAATTTCTCAGCCAGCAGATTCACTATGTCATTCTGCTCAGTGAAAGTGGCACCATTTACTGCCAGGTCTACACACTGTAGAATGCTACTTTTGACGTTTTAGATATAGTTGTAGAAGGCCTTGTGGTTATCTATAGCATGAGAGGCCATCTTGACCTTATAACTGGCCTTGCTGGATTTAATTAGTCTTATTAGTTTCATGTTTAGTTTAATTAGTGAGAGCTTATCATTATAAGAGTTTCGCTTTCTAATTTTAGACAAGACTTTTTTTTTTTTTGTTATTAATACACTGTTAAGACTAGGAGTCCGCCAGTGTAGTTTGCATTTGACATTGGTTTTGTGCTTACTTGTTGTAGGTACAGTAGTCTCTTTGCAGCCATTTAGGCTTTTATGAACTCAGAGCTAGCCAGGGCATTGCATTTTGACAAACTGATATTTATTAAGATGTAGCTTGCTTTAGAATAGTTCCTAACTGTAACGTGTTTTTCTGAGTTTTCCAAACTGACTTTTATTTCAAAGAGAACAGCTTTGTGATCCAACCTCATCAGTGAGGATGTAACAGAGTAGGGCAGCAGTCTCTCATATTGGTGAAGACTAGGTCCAGTATTTTCTAACCTCTAGTTGGAGTGCACACTAACTGATCAAGGGCATGTGTGGTAATAAAATAAAGAAAACGTTCTGCCTGCAATTGGAGTCAGTGTGTGTTTACCAGCCTATAGAAGAGCAATTTAAGTATTCCATGAATAGAGAGTTTGGTTAGATGGAGAGTGTAGGTGTAGATAAGAGATTTGGGATTTGTGCGATATTCATGGTGACCTACAGTTTGCTAAGATATGGTAAGTGACTATCTTAGAATGATTTGCACATGAATGAACCCCATAATATCATTCTGTTTAGCCAGCCTTGAGGTATACCTGTTGCTAATGTAGATTGTGATACCTCCACCTTTAGTACCTGTCTATGCAGGTCATGGTCTAAATGTGTTGCAGTGCTGGAATACTTTCTGCAGCTTTAGACCATGCCTCAGTCATGGCATAGATGTCTATATCTGTTAGAGTAAGGAGAGCTTGTAGGGTGCAGAGTTTCTTGTTAAGACTTCAAACATTGAGCAGTAATGCCTTTAGGTTCCTTTAGGTTTTATTTGCTATGTTGGTAGCTTTGTCACTTTTACATTCCCTAAAAAGGGTCTCAGGGAGCAAAATAAAGCAACAAGGTCTGTTGACCATGTCCTCTCAGGCTGACAGATACTGAATCCCCAGAGACTGACACCAGAAACTAAGCCAATTGTTAAAATCAATAATTTTTATTCATAATGTAGCATCATCCTTATTGAAGGCAGAATACTATTCAATGCGAGGCACATATCATTTTGTGACTCATATTCAGGGATATTCTGAATGTCTCTCTTCATATAATCCAGAGAGGTAGACCTCAGATCATTTATGCCCACATGGACTATGAGTGAATATTAATGGTAGCTGTGGTGCAGTGACTTAAATGTATGTTTAACTTGGTGGTTCCTAGCTGCAAATAAGCAAGTGACCAAAGTCTCCTTTCTGTCCAGTCTGGTGAGTGGGGCGTCTGTTTTGTACAATGCAGACCTTGGATAAATTGTTTGCTTGCCTTATGGGCTTTGTTTTCATGGGCCCATTGAGTGTACGCTAGTGTTACTTTTGATGTGCACTTTAGAGATTGCTTAGTATATGTGATACTGTCTGCAGGCTGTTAAGGTCTTTTAAGATTAGGGTGATAGCTTTTTAGTGGTTCATAATAAGATGGTCTATACATGTGGTAGCCACTATGTGTCACAGATGTAGTGCATGTATTCTTGTTTGTAACCAAGATTTTTGCTTCTAAGGAAGTTGTGCATATACATCTCTCGCATAGAATGATGGTTTTGTTAAGGATTAAAAGGTTGTCTTTGAACATGAGACAATTGCTTCATTGTCTAAGGATGCCCATATCTAGCAGGCTGGTTATAAAGACATTAGGGAATTGCATATCTATGTTGTCTGGTCCAGCATAAGGATAAGCTATCAGGGTTTAAGGACTAGGTTTTACAGAGATCTCCTAGAGTGGTCTCTAGGGTTAGGGATTAGAGTTGCATAGTGCTAAGATATGATATTAACACTATCTGAAGTGCAAGCTGTTCTGAGTTTAACTCCCCAGAATGCAGCAGTAAATTACAGGATACAGTCCTAGTACTAGTATTATAGGTCAGCTTAACTGTCCAGGAGCTTGCATCTGTACAGGGCATTACCAACTGCTGCTGTGCTGACAACAGCTCCATGCAAATAAGGCTAATTTAAAGAAGCAGAAATGAAAGGGAAATATAATTCCTAACCTTTCTGACCAATAAAACAACTACACTTTGAGCCCATCTGGAGTGCTTCCCAGCTCTGCTACGCCATAAAAATGTAAGCCACAAGATGGATGACCTAAGTCATCTTAATATAAAAGCATGGCCTATCAGTACCATCAAAGCAATGCAGCAACATTTGACTGAAAGTACATTTGACTGAAAAGATATTTCATTGAAAACATTCAACAGACCATCACCCAGAATACCACAGAACAAGCAAAAAATAAAATGATTGATTTCAACAATTGGCTAAGTTTCTGGTGTCATTCTAAGGGGATCCAGTATATGTCTGCCTTGGATGACATGACTGACAGATCTCAATGCTTTGCCAGAGATGGCCTTCATCTGTCACCCTTGGGCTTCTGGATATTGGCCAAGGCTCTTGCCACCCCTGTAGTGCCTTTTTTAGGCGGTGTTCCAATGACCAAATTACCATGGTAAGAGCTACAAATAAATGCAGTATGAGGGTCATGCTGCTCAATGCTAGAAGTCAAAATTTGAAAATGCAAACACTAGAAGCACTCCTTAAAATGGAGAACATCGACATTTGTGCTGTAATAGAGGCCTGGCTCAAGGCAGCAGAAAGCACCCCTGCACTACCAGGCTACAACTCATGCGACACCTTTCAGACCCAGAACTTGGACCGAAGCTCCAAAGGCGGTGGTGCTTCCATATTCATAAAGGATGCACACACCTCTAGACTGGTAGCCCAACAAAACGCATCTGAGATACTTCAGGTGCAGCTAACACTGGGTAAGACAGCGATTCAGGTCATAGCCGGCTGTAGGTCCCCAACCATGTCTCAAATCTCACACTCCACATTCCTAAGCACCCTGGAGAATATTAGGGTCCAACCTAACATTCTTATACTGGGAGACTTCAACTACCCCTCCATTAGCTGGGAAAACTACTCATGTACCAATACAGTTGCCCAATGTTTCCTAAAATTCATTAATTCCAGTGCCCTGGACCAGCTCATTCTTACCCCCACTAGAGGTAGCAACACCCTTGGGGTCTATATCAGTCCATCAAAATGGCTGATGATCAAACACCAGTTGTTCGAACTGTGAAGTTCGAACACTGATTATTGTGAAGCCGTGGAGCACCAAATTCTTTTCCAGGGAAAGAATTCTGTGACCCGTTTCTGTGGCTTCATGATTATCAGCACTGTGGTGGAAAGTTACGGGTTGGTTTCAGGTAAGTGTGCGATTGTGTGGATGTTAGGGTTAGGGCATGGGTTAGGTGAGTTAGGGTTAGGGTGCAGGTGAGGTGGGTGTGTGATAGTGACAGACTTTAGGGTTAGGGCAGGATAGGTGAGTTAGGGTTAGGGCGCGGGTCAGGTGAGTGTGCGATAGTGACGGACCTTAGGGTTAGGATTTGGGTTAAGGTAAGTGGATAGATAGTAGTGTATGTACAGTTGAGTGTAGGGTTAGATGTAGGATTTTAAGTGTTTGTGTGTGGATTGCTGTTTTTTTGGTGTGCTTGTGTTGTGTGTGTGTTTCTTGGAACAGCGACTTTTTTCCCCCTGGGAAAAAATGGCTGTTCTAAGACTTAGATGTTTTTGTACTTCATGGTTAGAAGTTCTAACATATGGTGTTCAAACTTCAGCCATTTCGGTGAACTGATATAGACCCATATCCTTGACCTGGTCATTACTGACATGGATGACCATTAGTCTACACCAATAGTCAACTCCTCCCTGGTTAGATCCGACCACAAACTAACCACCTTGGAAATCCACATTCCTCCCACCCCCCACCCCCAAAAAGGTAACCACCATGAAAAACATCTCTAAAGATAATTTTGGGCTCCTAAAAACAGAGGTGGCTAACTTCACAGCACCCGTGCAAATCGAAAATAGTTGCATGACCGCCAAATAATACAACAATGCACTGTACAAACACGTGCACAAAAGCATGGATCTCACCATACCCAATAGAACCAAGACGCTCTCCTCAAAAAAAAGGAAGCCAATTTGGTGGTCCCCTGCCATAAACAAACACTACAACAGAAGGAGGAAACTAATGCAGAATACGGTAAAGTTCCATGAGTGGAAAAACTCCATTATCAGCCTCAACAAAAAGTTGAGATCCCTCATCAAATCCTCTAAAGCTAGCTATGAAAACAGAATTGCAGCAGATAGTAAAGAAAACCACAAGGCCTTCTATAGTTATGTAAAGAATCTCCACAGCAATACCCAGATTTGCTCTGAGCTACTGCACAAGGGTACCTCCTATACAGAACTAGCAGATATTGCCATTACACTGGCCGACAGATTCAGTGTCAACTTTACCCCCACCAAAGGATCAATCACAATACCAGCAGATTGCCAGGCACCCAGTATTACTGCTGCACAGGTTAAAACAACACTGTCCAAGGCCAATAATACAGCTTCTATGGGACCTGACAATATCCCTGGCTATGTTCTACATGAACTACAGAATGAACTGGCACCTCACCCATGTGCCCTGTTCAATCACAGCCTCACCTCAGGCTTTGTCCCTACCAAATGGTGCACTGCTACAGTAATACATCTCCACAAAGTAGGAGTGACTAGAGACCCTGCAAACTATCACCTATTAGCCTGATGAGTCTGATATGCAAAGCTATGGAACGCACCATCATGGACCTAATAAACAAGGGTATAGGGATTCTCCAAACTCTGGATCCTATAAAGTTTGGTTTTGTGAAGGGTAGATCGTGCCTGCTCAACTTGGTTGACTTATTTGAGTCAGTCACCAGAACTGTGGATGAAGGCAAGTTGGTTCATACAGCCTCCCTGAATCTGGCCAAGGCCTTTGATACCATTCCCTACTCAGGACTCATAGAAAAACTCACTAAGCTAGGCATCAACCCTTATATCACTAGGTGGGTTGAAAACTAGCTCACAGATAGAACCCACAGTGTGAAAGTAGCTGACCCCAAGTCAGACTGCAGATCAGTCACGAGTGGAGTCCCACATGGTTCGGTCCTGGGTCCTCTCCTGTTTGGTATCTACTTCTTTGAAGTCCAAGCCAACATGAAGGGACTCTGTCTGACAAAGTTCACATACGATTGCAAGTTGGGAGCTATTATTAACTCCCCAAGTGATGCTAACATCCTACAGAAAGGCCTCACTGAGACCAATGACTGGTGTCAGAACCATGGCCTTAAGCTCAATGCCAAAAAATGTGTCATCATCCCCCTTGGGAAAAACCTGGTTCCTTTGAATTACCACATCTTTGGTAGTCCACTGAACACAGAGGACATTCTAAGAGATCTGGGAACACAGGTTGGCAGCAACCTCTCTTTTGACCACCACATTGCCACTGTGATCAGAAAGTCCTTCTATGTGGCATATCTCATTACTAAGGGTTTTTCATCCAGGAAGAAAGAGGTCATTGTCTCCCTCTAATATTCCCTCATTAGGCTAGTCAGTGAATACAATGCCCCATTTGGCATGTACCTCACTAGACAACTGCAACAACTGGAGAGGCGAAGTACCTGACAAAGAGGATCCTAGGCCTTAAACACTTTTCCTACATGGGCAGACTCAAAAAACTCCAACTATTCTCTGTCTCATATCGCCTACTTAGAAGCAATCTCTGCTTGACTTACAGAGCCAAGTCTGACCCAGCTCTGTTAGAAATGCTACATCTAAAGAAATCCCAATCCCATTGCACCACATGCTCCAGTGACCTCAACCTCATTACCACAATCAACAGAACATGCGAGAGGGACAGGTTCATAATCCAGAGACTGCCCATGCTATGGAATAGACTTCCCATACATGTCAAGCAGAGCACCTCACTGGACGTCTTCAAGGGAAATCTTGATTAGTGGATGGGAAATAAAAAATTCACCCCGGGGGGTCAGTCCAGTGGCTCTACTCGGCAGAGGCACTGGAAACTAAGGTCGGGTGGCACGATGTCAGGGTAATCCTATGGGCTAGGCTTGTAAAGGCTCAATGGCCATTAGCCTAGTACACATCTATGAACCTATGTATACCTAATGTTAAGGATAAGCCCACCACACCCTCCTTAATTATACATTGTACTTCTATGGTTGCAGATGCATGGAGAAAAGAAAAAATTCTAAACACAGTGAATCAGTGTTGTTGCACAAAAACAGACATCTAGAAATCTAAGGGTGATGATGGATATTGCCAATGCACACAAAATCTTTTAAATTACATCCTCAAAACACTGCCATGATTAGGGGTGTGGCCAAGGATGTGCCTTGAGTAGCAGCACTTATTAATTAATTAATTAATTTATTTATTTATTTACATTTGTTTACCAGGAAAGTCCGACTGGACACAGGTCCTTTTTCAGCAGATGTCCGGGGAGAAAAACTCCATATCATGTACATGATAAATAGAGATACAAAGTTGTAGTAATAGTAAACAACATTACAGGTTGTTGGCTTTAATACAATAACAATATATTGATTATCAACAGTCTATACAGCAAATGTTTCAAGTTAAGATAGTTTCTTGTCATTTATAATATTACAATGAGACAATGAGACTTATCTAGCTAGTATATTCCCTGCCTTCACTGCTTTCTTACCCAATGAATGTATATATGTTTTTCCTGCTTATCTGAAATTACCTGTACCCTGAATGCTAAGTTACTGTTTGTCTGTATTACATATTTGTCTCTCTCTTCCCTATATTCTACCCAGCTCTCCAGCCTGCATATCCTGTTCTAAGAATTAAGAACCTACCCCACCTTATTTACCTGCTGTGTTACCCATAAACCAAGGACTACTGCTATAAAATCTCCGCAATCCCACCATTTCAAGGAACAAGAAAGTATGTGGTCTCCTACAGCTGATAATTAAGTCTAACTTTGTCAATAGTATTTTACAAAGGCTTAAAACATGCTTCGCAGCCAGGTCAGCCAGCAGCCATATCCTTTCTGTACCTTGTAACCTACATACCTCTTATTCTTTTCCCTTATTGTCCTCTCCTCTGTACCTCTTACAGCTCCTACTGTATTCCTAGTCCAGCTACCCCCTATAGGAACTACTGGCACACATATCCTCGACCACTAGGTGGCGCCACTATCTACCTTTTTCTTTTTCCCTATGTCTACCCCCCTCCTTTTTGGTTCTACTTAACAGCCTTTTTTCCCCTAATCTATCCCACTCTAACCTCCTTCTTTCTATATAGCTACCAAGGTTTTTTTTCCTACTATCTATTACTGAGTTGCTATCCCCCTTACTCATCCCCTCCTTACTTATCATCAGCAGTCAACATTTCAAAGATTGTTTCTCTAGACCTTCATCCTCACTTGTCTCTTCCCGCTCCGGTCGACCTGCGGGTTCACTCCGCTCCCCTACCCTACCCACAAATCCCACCCACCCCCAGTGCACCTGACCTTTTACTTCCCTAGCCACACTCCCAACCCTCAGCAACCAATCAACCACCTCCATCACTCTTATCACTTAAAAAGTTTTGCCTCCTTTTGTTAACCCAATCTGTTTCACAGTTAACTATCCCTCTCTCAGCCCCACCACGCAGCTGGTCTTAAATTCTGCCAATTATCTTAATCTCCTCATTTCCCTTTACCCCTCACTATGTATAGCCACTGCTGGTCAACACACCTGAACATCCTTCGCCTATCCATTGAGCTAACCTTTCTATTGATATCTCATGTCCTAACTTGTAATGAATCGCTAACCTTAGCTAAATTTCAACACCCCCTAAAACAAACAAGCCCACTCACTCCTATAACCTCTCTAACACACAGCAACATAAAATCTTCTTCATCCTACCTTCTACCACAGTTTCATAGACTAACCCATATTAAATATCACCAATTAAGAAAAGCAGACCCTTCTCTCGGTAAACTTATCAAACTATCATTTAACCCTCATAATTGTTTACTGCTACATGGTGACATCCACCCCAACCCTGGTCCTAACTATACTACCCTTAATACTTCTCCAGCAAATATTTCTACTCCTCTCTCACTCCCAAAAAGCTCAGACTCCCTACTTATAGGTCACCTAAATATACGTAGTGTCAATAATAAAATAACCCAACTACATGCCCTATTAGACACCTATTCCTTTGACATCCTATGCCTCACTGAAACTTGGCTTAAACCCACAACTAAAGACAATGACATTGTCCTACCAGGCTATAACATTCTCAGACATGACCGTCTAAATAAAAAGGGTGGTTGGGTAGCAATACTGTTCAAATCTGAATTGTAGGTCACAGCACTAGATACCCTTCCGCCACCACCAAATAATGCTGAAATTCTAACCTCTAAACTCCAAATTAATACAAAAAAGCTATATACATTATTTACTCATATATCCCCCCAGGTCATAACATCAGTACTCTAGAAAATACCCTCAGCTGGCTATCCATGTCCTTACCACAAGAAACCATACTCCTTGGTGATTTTAATATTGATTGGAATGGATGTATCACTGCCAACCCAACTACTCATATAAATCTCTTTGGCTTCCAGCAAACCATTACCTTCCCTACCAGAACCCACAAACCTAGCAAGAAACAAACCATATTATATTGGATATTAGTTAATAGTAACCCCATGCCTGTAAAACAGGTATACTCCCCGACGACATAAGTGACCACTCTCCTACTTTCATTACTAGGCAAAATACCCACTTTCACAATCAAATAGTATTTAGAACTACTAGAAACAAGATAGACTTTAACACAGATAACTTTCAAGCTGAGCTCAAAGCCTGCAATTGGTCACCCCTAAAATACCTACCTCTTGATGCAGTTTCTTCATAGGTTCATATGCAGGTACTAGGCTATTGGCCTTAGGGCCTATATAAGCCTAGCCAAAAATGTACCCTGGCTTTCACCACTCAAGAAAATTATTTTCCTGTGCCCCTGTCGAGCAGAGCCACAGAAGTGAACCCTGGGGTGAATTTCCTATTTCCCATCCAATCATCAAGATTTTTCTTGAAAAGTGCTAATGAGGAGCTCTGTTTGACATAGATAGATAGTCTGTTCCAGAGTATGGGAAGTCTCTGGGACAGGAGTCTATCCATCCAGCATGTTCAGTTTATTGTGGTGACAAGGTTTAGGTCCCTAGAGAGTGTAGTTCAGAGGGATTGGGATTTCTTTAAGTGGAGCATGTCCAACAGCTCTGGGTTTGACATAGCTTTGTATGTTAGGCAGAGATTGCCTCTGAGTAGGTGATATGCAACGGAGTAAAGCTGGAGTTTTTTGAGACGGTCTCCATAGGGCATCTCTTTGAGGCCAGTAATCCTCTTTGTGAGGTATTTCTGTGGCCTTTCAAGTTGTTGTAGATGTCTTGGAAGGTACATACCAAAAGGGGCATTGTACTCTATAATGGGTCTATTGAGTGATGAGTAGAGGGGAACAATGACCTCTTTTTTCTGGATGAGAAACCTTTTGTGATGAGGTGAGCCACGTAGAAGGATTTCCTGACCACTGTGGCGATGTGATTATCAAACGAGAGACTACTATCCACCTGTGTCCCAAGGTCTCTTATTACATTTTCAGCATTAAGTAGACTACCAGCTATGTGGTAGTTCATGGGTACAGAGTTTTTACCAAAGGGTATGACAATACACTTTTTGGCATTGAGCTTCAGGCCATGGCTTTGACACCAGGCATCTGTCTCACTGAGGCCATTTTGTAGTATGTCCACATCGTTAGGAGTTTCGATTATGGCTCCTAGTTTGCAGTCATCTGCAAACTTTGTTAGCCAAAGATCTTCTGTGTTAGCCTGTACTTCAGAGAAATAGATACCAAACAGGAGAGGACCCAGGATTGAACCCTGTGGTACTCCACTTGTCACTGGTCTGAAGTCGGATTTGGAGTCTGCTACTTTCACAGTGTGGGTTCTGTCCATGAGCCAGTTGGCAACCCATCTCATGACATATGGATTCATACCTAGTTTATTGAGCTTATCTATAATTCCAGAGTGCAGGATGGTGTCAGAAGCCTTGGCGAGATATAGATAAGCTGTGTGAACCACCTTACCCTCATCTATGGCTTTGGTGAGTGCTTCAAAGAAGTCAATCAGGTTTAGGAGACATGATCTGCCTTTTACAAATCCGAACTGGGTAGGGTCCAGAGTTTGGAGATTACCAGTGTCTTTGTTTATGAGTTCCATGATGATACATTCCATGGCCTTGCAGACCAGGCTCGTCAGGCTAATGGAGTGGTAGTTCCCGGGGTCCGTCGTGGCTCCCTCTTTGTGGAGTGGGATAACCGTCACGGTGCACCATTCAGTGGGCACAAAGCCTGAGGTGAGGCTATGATTGAACATGGTACTTAGGTAGGGTGCCAGTTCATTCTGTAGTTTGTATAGAACACAGCCTGGGATATTGTCATGTCCCGTGGATGCTGTGTTCTTGGCTTTGGAGAGTGTGTTTTTTACCTGTGCAACCATGATTACAGGAGCTTTGCATTCTTTCAGTATAGAGATGGGCCCTCTAGGGGGTGAGAGGGGGGTAAAGTTAGCACTGAACCTATCTGCCAGGATGTTGGCAATATCAGTTGGTTCTGTATATTTAGTGCCATTGTGTTGTAACTCAGAGCAGATATGAGTGTTGCCATTGAGATTCTTGACATAGCTATAGAATGCTTTGTGGTTGTCTTTAGAGTCAGTGGCAATTTTGTTTTCATAACTAGCTTTGGAGGATTTTATGAGGGATCTCAGCTTCTTACTGAGGTTGACCAGGGAGTTCCTCCAGTCATGGGATTTTACTTTTTTTTGCAACAGTTTCTTTCTTCTGTTTAGAGTTTGTTTATGGCAGAGGACCACCAGATTGGCTTCCTTTTTTTGGAGGATAGCATCTTGGTTCTATTAGGAATAGCATGATCCATGCACTCGTGTAAGTGCTTATAAAGTGCATTTGTGTAGGATTCAGCAGTGGTACCTCTATTGTCCGTCTGCATGGTTGTCATGACGTTTGCCACTTCTGTCTTAAGAAGTGTGAAGTTGGCTTTGGGGAAGTTTTTTACGGTGGTTTCCCTAATTGGAGGTGGGGGCTGGATGTGGATGCCTAGGGTGATTAGCTTGTGGTCAGATCTGACCAATGAGGAATTGACCTCTGGTGTGGAACACTGGTTGCCCATGTTGGTAATGACCAGGTCTAGGATATTGCTGCCCCTGGTGTGTGGGGTGTGAATAAGTTGATCCAAGGCATTGTAATTTATGAATTCCAAAAAACGTTGAGCAAAAGAGTAGTACATTAGTAGTTTTCCCAGTTAATGGTGGGGTAGTTGAAATCGCTCATTATTTGGGTGTTGGGTTGTACCCTAATACTTTCCAGTGTATCAAGAAATGAGAAGTGGGAATCCTGGGGCATGGTGGGGGGTCTGTAGCAAGCTACAATTTGGATTGCGGTCTTGCCCAGAGTTTGTTGCACTTTTATGCTGTGCAACTAACCTGGAGGTGTGGATATTCCTAATGAATATGGATACGCCTCCACCTTTAGTGCTTCATTCCGGGTTAGGTGGCCGAAAGGTGTGGTATGAATTATAGCCTGGTAATGCAGGGGTGCTCTCTGGAGCTTTGAACTAGGTCTCTGTCACTGCATAGGTGTCGATGTTCTCCATTTTAAAGAGTGTCTCAAGTGAGTGCATTTTGAGGTTTAAACTTCTAGCATTGAGTAGCATTACCCTCAGATTTTGCTTGCTTGTACCTGTTACTGTGGTGAATTTGTCATTTGAACCATGCTTACAAAAAGGCACTATAGGGATGGCAAGAGCCTTAGCCAGTATCTGGAATCCCAAGAGCAACAGGTGCAGGCCATCACTGGCAAAGCATCGTGGTCTGTCAATCATGTTGTCCCAGGCAGACAAATACTGGATCCCCTTAGAATGACACCAGAAGCTTAACCAATTGTTGAAGTCAGTCATTTTGTCCTTGTACTGTGGTATCATTCTGAGTGATGGCAGGATGCTACTCAGGGCTAGGGTCATACCTGCCTGGGCTACAAGATCGGAGAGCTCCTCCATGTCTCTTTTCATGTAGTCCAGGGAGGTACGTCTCAGGTCATTCACACCAACATGGACAATGACAGTGTCATATTTGTACTTGTTGTGCAGTGACCTGAGTGCATGCATTATGTGGTGGATCTTGGCACCTGACAGGCAGCTGACAGTAACTTTCTCCTTGTTTAGCCTGATGAGTGGAACATCAGTGTGCCTGACTATAGAGTCACCTATGACTAGAGTGTTTCTTTAACAAACAATTTTTGCAAATCCTAGACCTCCATGCACCCACCTGCACTGTTAGAATTAAAAACAAACCAGCTCCCTGGCTCTCTAAGGACACAAGGCTTAACATTCGACTAAGAAATAAACTTTGATCCAAATGTAGAAAAACTAAAAACCCTAATGACCACCTTAACTTTAAAAAACTTTGTAATACCACAAAAAATCTATATTCCTTGACAAAAAGAAGTACTACCTCAAATTCCAACAGACGCAACAGCAAAACCCACAAAAGTTCTGATCAGGAGTCAATAAACTACTACACCCAGGACAGTCCAAAATACCCACACCCTCAAACTTAACTCAAACGTCTCCCTACCAAATTGCTGACACCTTTAATAATTTTTTCTCTGAAACAGTACAATCACTAGCAAATACCTTACCACCTGTCACCACCACCAAACTATCCTCACTTACTAACTTGCCCCAAACATTTAACCTCCAGTCTGTTCCAATATCTCTCATACACTCCCTACTTCTTAAACTTAAACCATGTACACCATCAGCTGACCTCCTCCCAGCTGAATACTTGCAAACTGCAGCTGGTGTACTTACCTACCCTATTTCTATCTTAATAAACAGAACCATTTCAGAATCCTATGTCCCATATATCTGGAAAGTCTCACATATTATCCCCTTGCATGAGGGAGGTACCTCAAATGACTTATCAAACGTCTGCCCCATAGCCCTTCTCTCTCCTTTAGCAAAAATTATGGAGAGATGTAGCCACCATCAATTACTGCATCATATCCTCCAAAATGACCTACTAGCGGACTGCCAACATGGTTTCAGACCTTACCACAGTACTACAACTGCTCTTCTATCCTTTACAGACTGCATTAACTACAACTGACTCGAAGGAGTTGGGGAAGTTGGCCTGATAAGCAGGTTAAACACATCAAAAATAAATAAAAACTTGCAGCGTCATCTAAGGAAAAACTTATGGATTGTCTATAATTTGTGAGAAGCGCATTAGTATAAGTATAGTATAGTATAGTATAGGTTTATACTAAGCTAACTGCCCTTGTGAGCCATTTTAAGCCTAGCCAATTATCCCTTGTGAGACTCAAACCCTGCACCTTGTGCTTGCAAGGCAAACACCTTAACCATTAAGCTACCCTCCCAACCCCTTAGGTAAAGAGAGTGAACGTTGCAGCCTGTGCTATGTTTGGGATTTATAGTCTCGTGCTTCAGTGGTGTTAATTGGGAATCTCCAAATGGTGTCACTAGAACTATATATATTTAATTGAGAGAAGCATGAAATCAAGTAGTACTAATTTAAGAACTTTTGTGCCTTGTGACTAAAAGCCTGCTACAATTTTGCACGTCTGAAGGGGTATAAACTGGCAAATGAGTGTAGTTGTGTGTGGAACAGTCCGTATTTAAGCAGGAGCTTGTGACCACAGGCCAGCGCGGATCTCTGGAATTTCTACAAGATCTGGCCCTGAGCTGAGCGTTGCTGGTCTACAGCTTATCCAGACTGGTCTAATGTTTATTTTCTGCATGCTTAAATGCTCTCAGTGGAGATGTGAAGTCTTCAGGTGCAGGACATTGAAGGAAGCTGCCCAAGGGAAGTTGCAGCTGAACTGAAAAAGACCTTCTGGTCTCATCCACCTACATCTAAATAAACCTACAAGTTATTTCAGGCAAAGGTTTCTGAAAAGTTACACTTCTAAGAACTGATGTGAGAACTGTGTTTTTAGTGTACTGGTTTTCAACTTTTGTGCGTGAGGGACTTTTTATCGGGGTATCGTTTGCCTGGGGTAAGTTGGTTTATGACGCTTTGGGTGCAGTCTGACGTGTTGTATATCCTGACGGGTGCAGGCCTAATGGTTGTTTTTTGTAATCAATTTGTGCAATTTTTATCATTATTTTGGGGTCGGTGACTTGTGATTATCGCAGTGGAGTTTTAGAGTTTTTCACTCTAGCGAAATTGACATATTTGATTACATGCTTCTTGTATTTTTGCTTGGCAGTTTTTGCTATTTTATATTTAATGTATAACTTGGTACAGGATCTGCTGTAGCTTTTTTTCCTGTGAATTGTTAGGATATAGATTGCATAAGGCACAGTTCTGTTCATGTTGTATAAGTTAGTAATCTAAGTGTATATGAATAGACTATAGAAAAAAAAAATTCTACTGTATGCATATACTATCTTATCTATTTTGACATTGTAACATTTATTTTATTGTATTCTGTCTGACGTTGTTATTGTATATCTTAAAAGATTTTGTTTATACTGCATATTATTAAAATTAAACCACACCCTTACTCTATTAAACCCACCACAACCTCTCTTCCAACAAACCACAAAACTGCATACTACCTCTCTCCTTCTACACCCATCCACAGTCTTCCAACACAGGTAACTCAATCACCATGTCACCAACACCACACTCCTACAACCATATCATCCCATTACTCTTGCCTTCCCTATCCATCTGTCTTTACTTTTTCTCCTTCATTACTACTTATCACCATCCACTTGACACTATGCACTGTATCAAATCCCCCACCCTACCATACAACACAAACAATCCCTTCATACCTGCAAATGCACAACCAATTATCCTTTACCCTTTAATTTTTCAACTCATCTCTCCTATCCATTACACCTCACAATCCAAAAAATACCCCAGCCTCAAACACCACTTCCTAACTGTATTCTACCTTAAAACCATTACCAGCATTGCAGCCCAACTACTACTAGGAGGTGATATCCACCCCAACCCTGGCCCAACATACAACACCCATACCACACCCAACCTCCCATTTAAGCATAAACCCACTGATTTACTCATTCTAAACCTAAACATCTGCAACATCATAAATAAAATAGAACAGTTACATGGAATTATCTCTGCATACAACCCAGACATTATAGTGATTACAGAAACATGGCTTAAACCCCACATTAATGATAACTCTATAACTCCACCAGGCTTCAACATATTAAGAGTTAATAGACCTCAAAGAAAAGGTGGTGGCATTGCCCTTCCTTACAAATCCAATTTAAAAGTCCAGCTCCTTCAAAAAGAAACCCTAGATTTCAACACTTCCGAGACCTTATTCACCAAAATCCTACTAAACCAACACAAACAACTAAACCAACTCAACATTTATATACCACCAGGAGACAACCTGAAGACACTAGAATCTATACTCCACTGGGCTTCCTACTCCCTGTCCCAAGAAACTTTACTCATACGTGATGTCAACATAGACTGGAACACTATACACTCACCCATAGCCACCAACCACATAAACCTATATAATTTCATACAACTCATACACTCATCCACAAGAATTGACAAAACCACCAAATGAGAATCACTTTAGACTGGATCCTGACTAACCAACCCAATACTGCCCACCTATCTGGAATACTACCTGACTCCCTCAGTGATCATAACCCAACCTTTCTCCTTCGGCACAAAATAAAATCTACTAACACCCCCGCTGTCTTACAAATCTATTCCCAAAAAAACTTCTCCCCAGAGCAATTCTCAGAAGCCCTAAAATCCTGTGACTGGGCTAAAAACCCTTCTCCTGGATAATGCAGTAGAATACTTTAATGCCAAATTCCTAGAGATTTTAAACCAACTAGCCCCACTAAAAACTATAAGATTGCGAAGTAACCCTGCCCCCTGGTTAAACAAAGCCACAAAAATCTTACTCAAGACTAGAGACAAAGCTTGGATAACTTGGCAAAAATACAAAACTCCAGTAACTAGGCAAAGTTTTGCTGAGCTCAGAAATAAAGCAAAAAAAAAAGGTTAGGTTGGACAAGAAACACTACTATATTTCCCTACAAAGTAAACATAACAACAACCCACAGAAATTCTGGGCTGCATTGAACAACATCCTACAGCCTGGTAAACCACCACACCACCCCCAGGTATCATAGATACTGAGCCACACATAGCCTCTAGTTTTAATAACTACTTTACCTCTTCAATACTGAACCTGGTAAGTGCAATATCACCCATGACCCAACATCAACCCTTAAACTACCAGACTAACTCTACTCCCTTCACTTTTAACCCACTTCCAACTCCAACCATTCAAAATCTCTTAGCTAAACTCAAACCTACCGCCGTAGCTGCCGACAGTCTCCCAGCTCAATATCTCCAAATTGCATCCAAGGCCATTGCCTAAACCATCTCCCTACTCATTAACAGATCTATCCCCTTGCATTCCATTCCTTCATTATGGAAAACCTCATATATCATCCCTCTCCACAAGGGAGGTCCATCTACTGACCTCTCCAACTACTGTCCCATTGCTATCCTATCACCCCTCTCAAAAATTCTAGAAAAATGCATCCACCACCAAATCCTTACCCATCTGTTAACTAACAACCTTCTAACTAAAACCCAACATGGATTCAGACCTTTCCATAGCATCAAAACTGCTCTAATTAATTTCTCCAATAGCATAAACTCACATAGGAACCAAGGGAAGCTGGTCTCTGCCACCTTCTTAGACCTATTCAAGGCATATGATACAGTTTCCCATAGCAAACTCCTCACCTGCCTAGCAGAACTCAACCTTGATGACTCCACCCTAAAATGGTTTAACAGTTACCTAAACAATCGGTCACAATCTGTCAAATGGGGCAACTCCCTATCCCCCCACTCCCTGTCACATGCGGTGTCCCACAAGATTCAATCCTTGGTCCCCTTCACTTCAACATATTTACAAATAATCAAAATACCACAAACTGCAGACCAGCAACACGAAATATAAAAAAGAAGATTTAATGAATTCCAAATCACATGAAACTTCTCTAGCGCCTCGGCCACTTGCCTTTAACAGAGTATATCTACCCATATACATCAAGGGCATTTATACATTTAACAATGCTCATATTAATCAATTAAACAACTAAATACAGCATTAAACAATAAAACCTTAAAGGTATAACATTCACACAAAACTTTTCCATACACATTCTTGATTAAGTCCCATAGGGTTCATTGTATTAAATTTTAAAATCAAGAATGCTTCTTTTTTCTTAAAATATATTTAATCTGTTCTTCATTCATAAACTTACTATTCACAATACTATCTGAAATTGTTACTATTAGCCCATCTGGGTTCCCTTCATGATACTTATTAAAATGTATGGCTACAGGACTAGTCTGTTTATTATTTTTAATGTCCCTGATATGTTCTTTTATTCTACAAGAGAATTGTCTTTTAGTTTCTCCAATGTAAAATTTATTACAGGGGCATTTAAGTCCATATATAACTTTTTCAGTTTTACAATTAAAATATCCATTAGTTTGAAAATCAATACCATTAATTTTGGCAAAATTACCACTAATATATTTACAAATACTACAGCTCCCACATGCCACTGTACCTCTTATATCAATTGTTTTTACTATAGTACTGTTAGGCATATGAAACCTACTATGAACTATAAAATCTTTTATATTCCTACCTCTTTTAAAGGAGAAACACAACCTTTTATGTTCTAAACAATCAACTTCTCTCTTAACTATTTTCCAACTATGTTTAACTGCTTCTAAAATATCTTTAGATAGTACTGAGTACATAGTGGTAAAATATATATCTTCGTGGTTCTCATATTTATTTCTATTTATATTACTTCTATAATTATACACAATTTTTTGTCACATAATACTCTATTTAAGCTATCATGTAATTCTACCTCAGAATATCCCCTCTCTTGAAACCTATTAAAACTGTCATATAATTCCCTTTTCCTACCATCTAAGTTGTTACATAGTCTTTTAACTCTCATAAATTCTGTATAAGGTATGGATTTGATAGTATGTGGGGGATGGTAACTATCACCATATAAAATACCATTAGCATCTGGAAATTTCCTATATAAATGAGTAATAATATGGGAATCATCTTCTCCTTGTAACAATACATCCAAATAATGTACCTTACTTCCCTTTTGTAAACCATCAAATTTTACCCCTACATTATTTTTCTGTATTTCATTTATACATTGATCTACTAAATCTACACCACCCCTGCAGATAAAAATAAGATCATCAATATATTGAAAGTATCTCACAACAAATTTTCGAAAAAATTGATTAGTATAAATATACAAATTTTCAAAATGACCCATAAATATATTAGCATAACTCGGGGCAAATGGTGACCCATTGCTGTTCCTTGAGTTTGTTTATACAGACTCCCATCAAATTCAAATATATTATTTTGTAAACACATCATAATTAATTCAAGAACATATTCAGTGACTGGATTTTCACCTAAAAAATATTTAACAGCCCTTATACCATCTAGATGATTAATAATGGTATATAAGCTGACAACATCTAATACTACAAAATACATATCTTTCTCCCATCCTATATTATCAATTTTATCCAAAAATTCAAATACATCTTTTATATAGGATGGTAATTTCTTAACTGTAGATAACAAGAATTCATGTAAAAAAACAGGATATATTATGTAGAAAACTACCACTGGCTGACACAATAGGTCGTCCAGGGGGATCCATTAAATTTTTGTGAATTTTAGGAAGGCAATAAATACATGGCATCCTAGGATTTTTTATAACAAATTTATCTTGCACATCCTTCACTGAAAAATAATACAATCTATGCCCCTTATTTATTAAGTCATTATAATTTGTTTGAGCTTTTAAATAATCAGCCATATCAATTTTTTATATATATTTGATCATTATTTAAATGTGCACAACACATAGATATATACTGAATATAATTTAACACAACCAACTTTCCCCCTTTGTCAGCGGGCTTAAATATCAATTTATCATTATGACTTAATTTATTTAAACATTGCCATTCTTCTTTGTCTAAATTATATCTAACATTCTTTTTATTTTTCAAAAATGTAAAAAATTCCTTTTCCACATTATAACTCAGAGAAATATTAAAGTTTATAATACTATCATTCCTACAAAAAGGGATGAAATCACTTTTTACCTTAATATTCTCCATATTTAATTTACAATAGGCATTAAAGTCTTAAGTAGAATGGCAGGAATAAAAACTATCCATAGAACTAAAAGAATCATTATTCACATCATCACATGTAACATTTGTAATACCATCAGTATTGAAATAATCTATCAATTTTAACTTACGAGTAAAATGAAACACATCACCTTTTAATTCATGTAGTCTGGGCAAAACAGT
Source organism: Protopterus annectens (assembly GCF_019279795.1). Classification (NCBI taxonomy): domain Eukaryota; kingdom Metazoa; phylum Chordata; order Ceratodontiformes; family Protopteridae; genus Protopterus; species Protopterus annectens. Next base: position 9,439,990 of record NC_056736.1, on the reverse strand, counting down.
AGGTACATATTTTAGACCCCTTTCCAAAATGGCAATGTCACAATCTGTTAACTCATATCCTGATAAATTAACTACATACTTACAGCTAGAAGAACTAGCATCAAGAAAATTAATCCCATTTCCCCCGTTTATTTGTCCGTTGATATGTTTTATATTCTGTGTAATACCCCTGTCCTGTACCATTCCAACTCCGTTTACGACCTCTTGGAGCTCCACGAAAATTATTCAAATAACTACTATTCCCAACTGGTGATAGTCCTGGAAAATCTTCGGCATCCGTTTCACCTTCCGTCACCGATGTACCACTTTCGCCTGATGTAAATGCTCTATTCTCCTTGTTCGCGTACTGCTTCTGTCATTCAAACTGCACATGTGACTTTTTAGCTTTAGGATTGGTTGCCACTAGGAAAGCACGTTTACTATCGTAATCACGTAGATCACAAATCAATTGGGTTCTTTTTCTGTCAATCAAGTCTTGTTCATACCCCACTAATTGTTTATTAGTCTTAATCAAAAATTGTTGTAGTTCTTCATGAGATATTTTGTTGGTAATATCTCTACATAAATTTTTAATCTCATCTCTCAATTTTTGTTTTTTGAACAAGTCTCTTTCAACTAAAATACGTACCCATTCTAGACTGCATCTATGTGCAGCCGCAACCCATCTTTCATGAAACTGCCGTTCCTCCACAACTGTAAGATCAAACGGAGTGGAGGGATTTTTTACAGCTCTGAGTATTTACAAATAATCTCCACCTAGCTACCACTAAAGCCAACATCGTCCAGTATGTGGATGACACTACTCTAATCTGCTCAGCACCAAACATCCAATTACTACAAAGTAAAGCCCAGGAATCCTTCACTGAGGTAGAGAACTGGCTAAACAACTACTAACTAATACTAAACCCCAAAAAAACACAGCTAATAATATTCCACCCAATCAATCACTCCTCCACCACCTTTACCATCATGTCAACCAATGGCACCCTCATCACCCCAGTAACTGAGGCCAAACTCTTAGGCATCACTATTGATCAACAACTTAAATTCAATAGGCACATATCCCAAACTATCTCTAAAGTCCATAAAAAACTTGGTAGACTATATGGTTGCGTACTATTCCTAACCCCCGAGATTAGAACAACAATAGCCAGAACTCATCTCTTATCAACACTACTATACGCCTCTCCAGTCCTCACCAACATTAACAAAACTAACCTGAACAAACTCTCCACATGCTACAATAAAATAGCTAAGTTCACTGCCAATAATAGATCACATTCCCACCACTGCCAATCCCTAATTAAACTGCACACTGGTTAGAATTTCCAAACCTCCAACGCTACCACCAACTGATCATAACCCATCAAATTCTTTTTCATCCAGGGAAAAGTCCTGCCCTAGCTGACATACTAAACTTTCACAACCCCAAAAGGGAACTACGTTCATGTAACAAAAACCTGATTGAAATCAACCCATGCAATAACAGCGCTGGGGAGGCCCTATTCTCTTATGATGTTGCTAAGTATGGAACACCCTCCCACCTGAACTCAGGCTACAAAGTCACACAAGCACGTTCAAGGGCTTTTTTAATTCACACCTCAATGCTAACCCTCTCTGCAACTGTAAAGACCCCCCCTTGAAGACCCACTACTCCATATATGAGACCCACTGTATGCCTCCGTTCCATACACTATATTTTCACCTGATATACTCACCTGATATGTACTTTTTTTTTTTTTTTTTGTAAATATTGCAAATAAGGGTTCTACTCCTGAGTATCTTATTGTTTGAGTATCTTATTGTTTTACAAAATTGTTCTTGTACTTCTTTGTTTCTCTTACCTTGTATACCAGTTTTGTATTGTTATCTAAACCATATATGTACTCTGTTCCTGTTCTGTACTTCCTTGGAGCTTTTCTCTCCAGGACTCCACTGAAAATGGACACTTTGTGTCCAGTTGGATTTATCCTGGTAAAATAATGTTAAAATAAATAAATTAGTAAAAATAGGAATACAAATCTGCTATCTTCTGCTCTTTTCATAGACCTCTCCAAAGCCTTCGATATGGTTAACCACCAATTATTGACAGGGATACTTAAATCACTTTCTCTTGATTCTAACTTAGTAGAATGGTTCCATTCCTACCTGGAAAACAGAAAACAAGCAGTCCTATGGGACAATAAACTATCCTCTCAGCTTCCAGTCACCCTAGAAGTTCCACAAGGCTCAATTCTTGGACCACTCCTTTTTACTATTTTCATTAATGATCTGAAAACTTCCCTTCCCCAAGCTACATGCATACAATATGCCGATGATTCAACTCTGATATGTGCTGCATCTTCTCCAGCAGAACTCCAATCCAATACACAAACAGTTTTTACCTTAGTAGAAAACTGGTTCCATCAAAGATGTCTCCTCCTCAACCCAAATAAAAACTAAATTATTACTTTTTATTCCCACACAGAAATACCCCCCTATAAATTTCATAGTTACATCAAATAATGGCAAAGAAATTGCACCCGACACCACCACCAAACTCCTGGGTATAACAATTGACAACAATCTCAACTTTAATACACGCATTAATCTTCTTCTTTCGACTTTTCCCGGTTAGGGGTCACCACAGCGGATCACCTGTCCAATCATGATTGGCAGTGGAGTTTTACAGTGTCGAGTTGTCAGCCCGGCACCCAATCTTCCACAGAAGGCACACACACACACACACACACACACACACACACACACACACACACACACACACACACACACACACACACACACACACCTAGGACCAATTTAGAGTGTCCAATCCACCTGCAGCATGTCTTTGGGAGGAAACCGGAGCACCCGGAGGAAACCCACATGACCACAGGGAGGACATGCAAACTCTGCACAGAAGGCACCCCAGCCGAGTATTGAACCAGAAAACCTCTTGCTGTGAGGCACAATGCTAACCACTGCACCACCGTGGCCACTGCAACTATTAAATCAGTTAATAGAAAACTTGCATTCCTTTATAGGATCAAGCCCTTTCTCACAGCCTCTGCTAAGATTTCCACTGCTCAGACCCACCTCATTTCCACCCCTCTCTATGCCTCCCCTATCTATTCTAACATCCAAAAGTAACCTGAATAAAATAGCAACATCCTACAACAACATAGCCAAATTTGCCACCAGTGCCCCCTTTCGTACCCACCATTGCCAGAATCTTAAACTTCTCAAGTGGCTGGCAGTTTATACCCAAATACTTTCCCAGCAACTCATTTTTATCCACAAGATCATACACAATCCTACTAATACTCCCATGCTCTGTAACCTCTTTAACTCCTATAAAAATCTACCAACCTAAGATCTGCAAAAAAGCTTCAAGTAGCCACCATAAAATCCAACAACAAATCTGGGGACTGCCTGTTATCAACTGCTGTTGGCAATATTTGAAACAAACTTCCTAGAGAAATAACATCCCTGACTTCCACCAACCTTTTCAAGAAAAATTTGAAAATCTTCATTAAAAGCCAATGGCTCTGCCCCTGCTCTAATCCTGACTGATACTAATTATCCAATTTGTCTACATACTTCTCAACTAAAAACCTTTTTTTTCTGAAATTTCTCTATGCTCTCCTCTGTATTGAATCCAAAAATTCTCTATCTGACTGTATGTTTGACTACCCTACTGTCCTAAGGAAACTCTTGTACTGTAAATGTTTTTGTTATATTTTTCTTGTACTGTAAATGTTGTTGTTATATTTTTCTTTTAATACATCTGTAAAATAACAATCTGTCTTCTATGTGTAACCTTATAACTGATTTGTAAATATTTTGCTAAGCAGTTGCAATAATTTTGTAAATTGTTTTTTTTTTTTTTCACTAGGTTTATGGACTATATGTATAATTTTTTTCTCTGAGCTTTTCTCCTCGGGCCTCTACTGAAAATGGACATATATCCAGTAAGACTAGCCCGGTCAACAAATGTAAAATAAAATAAAATACATAAAATAAAATAAATTAGTAACAAAGTTGTCAGATAAGATTTTAAAGTATGTAAAGACAACTAGCTAATTCTGACTGTGGTTAGTAGTGGCGGTAGTATAGTTGGTTTAAGAGTCTAGGTGGGGAGGTAAGGGGGGGTGTTAGACTGGATTAGAACAAGAACAATGTCAGTGCAAATTTAAGTGGAATTTTAGCGCAGTCTTGAAAGGCTGCTGGAAGGTAGAGTAGTTCTAGGGGGTGGAAGATTGTTCCAAAGTTTAGATATAGTACATGAAAATATGGCTTCTCCTGCGGAGTTTCTGGGTTTGATAACAGTGAGTTGATTTTTGTTGCTTGATCTTAGGGGCCTAGTGGGGTCATAGGGTTGGAAAAGGGTTTGAAGGGAAGGGATGTTAAGGGGGTAGTTAATAAGTTTATGAGCGAAGGTGAGTTGATTAAAGTGAAGGAGTTGTGGGAATTCTAGCCAGTTTAGTTCTTTAAGGGAGATAAAATGATGGCTGTGGTAGGAGGTTCCAGTGGCAAATTTAACAATCTTGTTGTAACAAGCATCCAGCTTGTGTAGGTCTGCCTGTCTAAGGTTGGTAAGTATGGGGGACGCATAGAGTAGGGTGGAGATTAGCTGGGAATTGGCTATAGAGATTCCAGCCACCTTGGGTAGGAATTGATGGCTTCGATACAATGCACGAGGTTTCTTGTGAACTTTTTTTTTATTGTGAGAGATATGTGGGTGTCAAATCTAAGTTTGTTGTTTATTTCCACACCAAGTAATGTTGTGTGTTCTGATGGAGAGATGATGGTATTGTCTTTTGCAAGAATGTTGAAGTGGGGGGGGGTGTTTTGGGTGGCTTTGGAAGGTTGGAACAGGAGAAGTTTTGTCTTACTTGGGTTGAGTAGGATCTGAGCATTGGATAGCCAGCTTTCTACAGAAGAGAATGATTCCTGTGTGATTTGTTATAGTTCTGGAAGAGTGGGGGCAGAGCAGATGAGAGTAGAGTCGTCTGCGTACTGTATAAGTGATGCTTGTATTGTGGCAGTATGTAGGTTGTTAATGAAAAGTGAGAATAGCAGAGGGCCAAGGATAGACCCTTGGGGAACTCTGAGAGTAACTGAGAGGCGAGGTGATATGTTATCTTCCCAGATTACTGATTGCTGGCATCCGTGTTGACAGCTGTGGAACCAGTTGCAAGCTGATTGTGAGAAGTAGAGGCTGGGGAGAGTACAGACTAGAAGCTCATGAGATACCATGTCAAAGGCCTTTGAGAGATCTAGAAATATGGCAGTAGAGAAGAGGCCATTGTTTTTGTGATGAAGTATATTGTTGGTGAAGGAGAGCAGAACAGAGGTAGTGCTGTGATATGGCCTGAAACCATGTTGGGTTTTGGAGAGTAGATTATTAGCTAGGTGGTAGTTGGAGTCCTGGGTGTTGATACATATTTCAAGTATCTTGGAGAGAGGGTAGAGGATTGCAATGGGGCGGTAATTGGAGAGGTCGGTGGAGGGGGTGCTTTTGTGGAGGGGAATGATGTGGGATATTTTCCATATCGAGGGAACATAACCTTCTGTTATGGAATGGTTGATTAGAATTGAAATTGTGTAGGCTAGTGTATCAGATGCAGTTTTCAAGTATTCAGAGAGGAGGTTGTCAGCTGTGAGTTTGGTGAGTTTAAGTTTTGACAATAGTCTTTTTATTTTGGAAGTAGGTACTGAGGTGAAGAAGAAAAGAGGAGTGGAGGGTTTAGGGTTAGGAGGTGGGGGGGCTGTTGTAGGGAAGTGTTGTTTGTTTAGAGATGTTATAGTTTCAGTGAAGTGTTTGTTGAAGGATTCAGCAATATTGCTGGAGGAGGGGGGAATGGACAGCTGGGAGGAATCAACCTTCCCTGGGGTGGAGAATAGTGTCAATAGTGGACCAGGATTGCTTCGGGTTGTGGTTGGTAGAGTTTAGGGTGGATTTATAGTAGAGGGATTTGTCTAATTTTATATACTTTTTGGTTTTATTGCATAGTTCAAGGAATGATTGCCTATATGAGTTATTTTTTGTTAGTCGCCAGTGCTCCCAGGCCTTATTTCTGGATTTCATTAGGGTTCTGGTGGTGTTTTGTAACCATGGGGCATACCTGGATTTGGTATTTCTTACAGGAGCATGGGTGTTTAGGATGGAGAGGAAGGTACTGTTGAAGAAGTGGACAGCCTCACCTAGGTTGAGGTATTTTAATGGTGACCAGTTATTTTTTGCAGGGAGGAGATTAAGGAGTTGGGGTTGAAGTTGGACTTGTTCCATATTTGCCTGTGAATAATGGGCTTCAGACTGTTTGTGTGGTGCTGAATTAGGAAAGTGGGGGAGTGGTCACTAAGACTGTCAGGTAAGCAGCCTGCTAGGTAAGAGTGAGGGGCTTTGTTGACTAGGATCCAGTCAAGTAAGGTATGATTGTTAGGGTTTTTGTTGATTCGGGTAGGGGATTGAATGAGGTGAGTGAACCCATGGAGATTAAGGTGAATGGTTGGGAGACTGTTATTACAGGATAACCAGTTGATGTTAAAGTCACCAAGAATGATGGTTTCCTGGGGTAGAGATAGAGTAGCCCAGCTCAGGAGATTTTCTAGGGGTGTAATATTTTGCCCTGGTGGGAAATAGCATCCTATGATATTGATTGTTTTGTTTGGGTTTAGTTTGAGATTGGCATAAAGGATTTCTTCATTGTTGTGGTGAGGGTCAGATGAGTTCAGGAGTTGTATATTGAGGTGGTGTTTACATATCAATGCTACACCACCTCCTTTTTTGGACAACCTGTCTATGTGAAGGATGTTGTATTTAGGTGGAAGTATTTCCTTACTTTTGATGTGAGGTTTGAGACAGGTTTCAGTTAGGAAGAGAATATCTGGGGAATATATGTTTATGCTGGTGTGTAGTCCTTGGATTTTATTGCATGTGCTTCTGATGTTTTGGGACATTATAAGTAGGTTTGTTGTATTCTTGCTGGATAGGAGTTGAGTTGTGGGGGGGTTGCTTGGCCTAGGGTTTGTAGTTGGGTTGGATTTGGGAGGACCAGGGTTTGGATGGATTTCTCCAGCGAGGGCTAGTTTATAGATGCTGTTTAGGAGAGGTGGGAGGCTGGCATAATGGTTAAGGTGCTTACCTTACAGACACAAGGTGCAGGGTTTGATTCTCACAGGGGGTAATTAGCTAGGCTTAAAATGGCCCACAAGGGCAGTTAGTCTAGTACTATCCTATGAACCTATATGTTTTATACACATAGTAAATTCCTTATGGTTTCTTAGGGATATTCTATTTTTGTGTGTGTTAGGTGTTGGGTAATGGAGTGTGCTTATTGGGAGGATGGTTTTGGTGACAGGGGTTGTTTAGTTATAATGTAAATGTTTGAGGGAGGGTGTTGAGAAAGTACAGTGGAAGTTGTTGGGGCATGCGAATGTGGAGACTTGGTAGGATGTAATGTGAGCTAGAACTATGCAGGTTAGGATTGTTATTATATTAGGTAGTAGCATGATTGTGTTGGATTTATGTGGAGGGGTGAGTAGTGGTGTAGCCTAATTTCTTGCAATTAGGGGTGGAGTTAAGGCTATGAATAAATGCAGAGGTACTGGGGCTGGTGGGAATAGAGGGCAGGGAGGGCAGCGGAAAGAGCATAGCAAACAGAGCCGGCTAGAACTCCCCCAGGCTAAAGATTGGAGGGTGTCTAAATAGCCAAATTGTTAGGAGTTATTAGAATCTAGTAGGTAAAAACAATCTGTAGACCTGATTTCAGCTGTGTCCTTTCTGGGTAGATACCTAGTTTGAAGCAGACAAAAAGTGGCAGTTTAAGTACCTTTTTGCCTCTATTTTACAAGTGGGCAATTCCAGTGTATCTACTAGGTTACCTTTTTTTGCTTAGAGCTTTATCTTGGTTAACTAATAACTAAAAAGAAAAAGTTAACTGGGGAATGTATTTACAGCAGATGGGGGTGGGGGTGCAGCTGCTGTCCCTAGTTGTGGGTAGAGCCAGTTATTTCTGCTTTAGACCAGGTACTTTCTACAGTAGCAGGCTAAGAGGGAAACATAGCTAGACACCTACAGTAACTTATTTTCTGTTTAAAGCCCTTGAGTCCTTGTGGCTGGTTTCTTCACTGCAGATGCAACCAATGGCCAAGGATTCAGCAAGCCATACCATGAGCTGAAGGGAATTGGCAGCTGCTGTGAGTAAGGCAAGATGGCTCCAGGGGTTTAAAAAAACTTTGCTGGGACAATATTGGAGGAGGGGGTGGCTGGGAGTGGAGTGGCTGGGTCTATATTAGAACATCGAAGTTTCAAAACTTTGAATGTTCTAATATTGACCCCTATTCAGCGAAAGCTGAAAACATCAAACATACAGAAAAGTGAATTTTTTCCTAGGAAAAAAATCCCTGTTCCAAAACACATGCACACAACACAAGCACACCAAAGAAACAGCAATTCACACACATACACCTAAAATCTTACACCTAACCCTACACTAAACTATACACACACCACTAACTTTCCACTTACCTTAACCCAAACCCTAACCCTAAGGTCCATCAATATCGCACACTCACCTCACCCACGCCCTAACCCTAACTCACTTACCCCGCCCTAACCCTCATGTCCACACAATCGCGCACATACCTAACCCGCGCCCTAACCCTAACTCACCTAACCCGTCCTAACCCTCATGTCCACACAATCGCACACATACCTAACCCGCACCCTAAGCCTAACTCACCTAACCCGCCCTAACCGTCATGTCCACACAATTGCACACATACCTAACCCGCACCCTAACTAACCTAACACGCACTCAATCGCACACTTAGCTGAACCCAACCTGTAACTTTCCATCACAGTGCTGAAAATACCGAAGCAACAGAAATGGACAACCAAATTCTTTCCCTAGGAAAAAATTTGGTTTTCTGCTGCTTTGATATTTTCAGCTTTCGCTGAATAGGGGTCAATATTAGAACATTCGAAGTTTTGAAACTTCGATGTGCTAATATAGACACAAGTGGCCACAGGTAATGTGGAGTAGTTAGTTCTTGTAGAAAAGTCACACTCAGGAGAAATTGAGCAGCAAATGTTACAAACAACAATCTATAGACCTGAGTTCATAGAACCCCCCCCCCCCCCCAGGCTAAAGATTGCAGGGTAAGTATCTAAATAGCCAAATTGTTAGGAGTTATTAGAATCTAGTAGGGAAAAACAATCTATAGACCTGATTTCAGCTGTGTCCTTTCTGGGTAGATACCTAGTTTGAAGCAGACAAAAAGTGGCAGTTTAAGTACCTTTTTGTCTCTATTTTACAAGTGGGCAATTCCAGTGTATCTACTAGGTTACCATTTTTCCCCCTAGAACTTTATCTTGGTTTACTGATAACTAAAAAGAAAAAGTTAACTGGGGAATGTATTTACAGCAGATGGGGGTGGGAGCGCAGCTGCCATCCCTAGCCATTGGTAGAGTCAGTTATTTCTGCTTTAGACCAGGTATTTTCTTCAGTAGCAGGCTAAGAGGGAAACGTAGCTAGACACCTACAGTAACTTATTTTCTACTTAAAGCCCTTGAGTCCTTGTGGCTTGTTTCTTCCCTGCAGATGCAGCCAATGTCCAAGGATTCAGCATGTGGGGGACTGAGAGAGAACCCATTCGCAGGGACAGTGGTCAAGTAACTTATTTTCTGTTTAAAGCCCTTGAGTCCTTGTGGTTGGTTTCTTCACTGCAGATGCAGCCAATGGCCAAGGATTCAGTAAGTGGGGGACTGAGAGAGAATCACTTTCTCTCAGCTCTGCCTTATTTCTTTTATGACAGGAATTTTTATTTAAAACTTACTAAAATAATGTTTTTATATATTCAGTTTCATTTAGCAGTCCTCTAAGTTAGTATTAAAATATTTTTTAAGTTGCTTTAACTTTTCCTGTCAAAAAATAAGAGACAAGTTTCTGGTATCTGCATTCAACATGAGCTTTACAAAATCCTCTCATCAGAACTCAGCAATAAAAAAGATTTTAAAACTCTTTTAACTACTATTCAGGAATTATCCACAAAAACTGGCAGAATGGATATGAAGATTGATGTTTTTAAGGAAAATACTTCTCAACAAATGGAAACTTTACATCAAGACCTTAAGCAGCAGAAGAAACAAATTGCAGGTATTGAAACATCTTTAAATGACATGGAAAGCAGAATACAACAAAATGAACATAATTTAGAATTCCTTCTGAAGCAAAGTATCCTGTAGTATCTTTGTAGTGAGTTGATCTAATATACATTTATTATTTTATTACAAACATAACTCTATAGTTTAAAAAAAAAATAATTTAATTTTAATTTCCTGATTATATTTTCACTAAGTACAGTACCTAACTGGTAACGAGGCTGCAATAACAAAAATTATTAACATTAGAAGTAAAATGTTCTTTATTTTTTTTCTTTCCATTTGATGATTTGGAATTTTGTATTATGCTGTCACATTCACTCACTACTATTCCTTTTATTTACTTTGTTTTGGCTAATGTATTAACTCTTACATTTTGATAACTTTATTGATAGGAATGTTTATTACAACCTTTGTAATTTCACATTCTTACAGTATTGCTAATTTATGATATTAGTCTATGTTACCTTATAGCATATTATTCTTTGTTGCAATTCAATTTAAGTTATCTTGTCTACTAGTTAATTTCGCATAGATTATTTGATAACTTTTTTCCCTTGCATAATATAGACAGTATTATTCACAAGCCATGTTTTTAATTATAAACTAGTTCATACTCAGGTGGAGCTTGACAGAAACTTGCTACTAGTAGGTTAGTTAATTTGGGTGATTAATGTCACTCAAATTATGAGTTTATAACTCCAGGTGGGTTTTTGAGGGATTTAATGTTATAAAACTCTGTTACTATTTTTTGATATTTCTCTTTTTGATATTCACTAAAACAGGTATAGAAAGTTGTTATTTATATATTCATATAATTTAAATTTTAGATCTTCTTACCTTTGTTTCATACATGATTAAAAAATGTATTTGGCACCCAATTAAACATAGGATATCTTTATCATATATGTATAGCTGGAATAATGGAGTTATTGCATTGCCAAATTTAGAAATATATTCAATTTCTTCAGTTATTAAGACTATTTTGTACCTTATAGATAGTAATTACTCAGCAAAATGGAAATTCAAAAAATAATAATGATATTTTTAAGTTAAATTTAGTAAATAACATATTCATATCGAAACTAAAGGAATATTTTACTCTTTGCCCTACCAAACTATGTCAATATTATCTTAAAATCCTTTAAAATGTCATTCTTAGGTCTTAATCATATGATGCTTGGTTATTCCTTATTTTACATATAGCATACACACAAGGGTTATTTTCTCTACAAATTTTCACAAAATGTCAATATTTGACCAACATCATTTCATTTATTGGCATCAAATGTTAAGAAATAGTGAATTACAATCTACTGATACTTTATTGGTAGAGAATGACCTAGATTCATCATTATGGCTTGACTTATAAGAAGACAGAAATTATTTTAAAAATAGATTTGATATAATGCCTTCTTCAGATAAAAATTTAATTCCAAAACTTATTCATTATTTCATTGTTATTACTCAACAGAATAACTTAATTAAAATTAGCCTTTCATACACATATATATATATATATATAAAACTATCAAATCTGATCTAGATATATTTCCTGATAATTATTGGAAATACTTCTCTAACATTAATAATAACCTTTTGGATAAGGACAAACTGGATTTTCTTCAATTAGCAGGTAGAACTACATCTTCACTTAAATGGAGAATCTTTACCTGGAGATTTTTAAATAGATATTTCATTACCCCATATAACATAAATAAGATGTATAAGGAAAATATTCTTTGTTGGAGATGTATGAAGGTTCAGAATGTTGATTGGTCACACATTTTTTATGATTGTTGAATTTGAAAAAATTCTGGGAAGATATTAATAATTTCTTGCAAACAATTTTTACTGATAATTTTCATCTTACTAAATCATTAGTTTTATTTAATTATCCAATCCCAACTTGTGTTAAAACTAGCAAATATCCACTTCTTTGGTCTGTACTATCCATAGCCAGGAAAGAAATTACTAGGAATTGGAAATCATTGCAAATTCCCTCCTTTCAAAACATTAAAGATCTTCTCTTGGAGGTATCCAAGTTAGAATCAATGACAATTATGACTAGATCTTCTAGGAATACAGTAGTTTATACTCAATGGTTGAACATAATTGAATTATTAGAAAATGAATAACTTAAAACTGTTAACCTGATCTTATTCACTTGTTTTAAATTAATTTAGTTAGCTATAGTATAGTGGACATTGATGTATATAGTTCATTGTCTTTTATTTTTTTATTAGTGTTTTAGATTTTTATCTTTAATATCAAAAATATGAGCAGTTTTCTATTAATAATTATATTTTTATGAAATAATTTTAATAACATTTACTTAAAAAAAACAACTGCCATGATCAAACTCAACATCAGAAACATCATCTGTATATACAAAACACACACACATTGTTGGTGGGTATATTCAGCAACAACAGTAGGCAAGAAGATGATCTTATGAAAGATAGACAATTAAATTAATATTTATTTGAAACTGATAATGTGACCCAAAGGAGGGCAGACAAACAAAAGATTATTTGGTTATGTAGTGTTAAAAAGTTTCTCTAACTAAGTGACTGGCAATTGCTACTTTATCAGGCCTTGTCAATTACACAGAATAATAAAACTGAACATTCTCTTATATATGAGTTAGATGCCACTGAAGATGTGTTCTGAACCAGGACTATAGTGAAGACAATCTTGTTTGTTACAGCTAAGAGTTGAAACAGGCACTCACTGAATTATTAATAATAACTTCACCTTTACAAAGTCAAAAAAATGATGGTCAAAGAGATTAAGCAGCCATGCTAGCACACTATATGGGATGATATACATAACTGTTTAAATATTCGTCTTCTCTATTAGTTATATCATTATTCATCATCAGGTAAAAAAAACAAAACAAAATAAATGCTTTGCATTGCAATCTAGCATGCTGCTGCTTATATGACACCTGCATTGCATTAACCACATTTCATTCAACTCTAAATATATTAATACTCTAGCTTCTCCACCCTTCCAACTACAAGCATCCAGTAAATACTTCCTCATTCACACACCTAACTTTTCTCATATCTACTTATAACAAAAATAGAATCTCACCAAATCATAAATGCTTCTTTTCTATCTCTCTCTCTGTCCCTTCTTTCTCTCTAAAATCCATCCTTTCATCTATGCCTTACCTCGCTCTTTCTGCTCATTTCCACACTAAATTCTCTGTGCTTATTACCTCTGTAGAACCATACCCTACATACCTTACTATGTCTCCAACAAAACCGCTCTTCCTGTCATGTTATTACTCACAACCATCTATCTCCTCAAGTAATGTCTAACTCCATCCTCTGTTTTTCAACTTCATACCTTTCTTCTACTCTCCTGTGTCTCCTTCTCAGAATTAGCAGTTGTTTGAATGCTTCTCTGTTGTTTGTAAATCTAGAAACTGTAACTATGATTTTAAAATAATTGCTTCATTTATTGTTTGCAAATCTTAAAACTAGTGTTATAATTATAAAATTGTTTATTGTTTCATTTACAACAGACAATTGAAGGTAATACTGATTTTATATTCAACTGTTTCATTTTTTTTCTTCCCGCCACTCTGCTGAAACAAGGTTTTTAACTAGTCAGATTATCCTGGTTAACAAAAGGAGTAAATAAATAAATAAATAAATAAATAGGTCATGCAGAAATGCCTATCAGAGATAATGTGGTATACTGAAATAACGGATACTTTCCTATGATATATAGTATAGCATATCCTAAGGTCAGTAAGATATAGCAGTACAACAATGAACAATATATCTATGGTCTGCTAAAGTAACCAACCTCCCATTTCACACGGTTTAACTGGCAATTTATAGGTTTCTGTGACACATTTATCTCATATTGCTTATATGTGAGAGTAATTATAAGAGAATAAGTGAAATGAATATTAATGAACAAGTGAAAAAAATATGCTTTTTGTGCTAAACACATTTTTTAGCCATCTGGTTGAGAATTACTTTAGGTCCTAGCTGTGGTATAAACACTTTTCCAATATTTGTTATCCATTATTAAATGCAAATAATCAAAGACTGTCTTAGGTAAAGAACAGAAGAAATGCATTCCCTGAGCAGCAACACATCAGTACAGAAGTGAATCCGTGAGCATGAATCTTTCAGAGCATGTATGAAACCAGAGATATAAATGATAAATGTATGCATTTTAATATTGTATGTTTTTCTAAAATGAGTTTCTACACATTTGCCCATTTGCAAAACTAGTCAGAAAACAAACAAATAAAGGCAAGATGGTGGAAATAATATTATTACTATTTTGAAAATGACAGAAAAAGAATTACCTAAATGGTGTATTCATTTGTTATAATTTAGTAAGGTTTCATTTACTGTTTAATAAGAGAACATGTACTATGAATGCATACTGATTATATGGTAACCCTCATGTCTCTCAAATGGTACCAAAAGTTAGAAAGGGCTACATCTCAGAAAGTTAGCTGGTAAAGATGACAGGAAACTTTATTTATAAAATATAGTATTGCCCAGTATTTTTGCAGACTAGCTATAGTCATACATCATTCTGTTCAAGTGCAGAACTGTGAAACACTGAAAATGCTTTAATGTTATGCTTACAAAATATGTTTAACTATAACAAAAACTGCAATAAAGACGCAGCCAGGGTAGGGGGATATCTATATGTATCTCTTGATATAGAATGTGGAGGAACTGGTGGAGAGGCGATATTCTGAAAAATGTAGAGGACTGTTCAGTTATTTACACTTTGTAGCAGTACTGCAAAAGCAAGCCTCCAAACGTCAAAGCAAGTGATGTCAGGCAAAAAGGCACGCACACACACACACACACACACACACACACACACACACACACACACACACACACACACACACACACACACACGATATAACACGTATCCCTGAGGTCTTTAATTCCAAAGATATTAATTTGTCTTAAGTAAGAAATGAACTGGAAAATAAGCATTGCGAATGCCATACTGAAATTTTTGTTTTGAGTAACAGTAAATAAGCTTGCACTTAACTGAAATCAGAAGTATCTCTTCAAAAAGCTATTCATGTTCTTTTTCCACCTTCATCCATCAGGGTCACATATGCACTATAAATGTACGCTTTGCAAGAATTAAACTAGTGATTTAATGACTATGAGATAGCAATACTAAGCATCATGCCATACTGCTTCTCTCAATACCAGACTTAGCAATATATTATAAATGTCTACAGAAAAAAATAAAGAGAGATGAACAGTTCAAAGTTATGAAAAAAATAATTCTGTTTAAGTAGTGAATTACAGTAAACCACCAGTCTGTTTTTTGAGGAAATAAATACATTCAAGCATAGTGTCAGCTCCATGCACAAAGATGGTCCATGTTTGATTATTGGCTCAGGCAATGTAGAGACTAGCCAGGAAGGACAAGCATGAATGGCGGACACCACCTCACCATTCCTGGATGCAGACCTCTCAACTTCTTTGCAAAAAAAAAAATCTGGAATAAGCCAAAAATAATGGGGGAACAAAGTCCCAAAAATAGGAATACATTTTTTAAGTGTTGCTCTTATGACCTTAGATAGTTGCTAAAATAAGATCCCTTGTGTTACCATGCACTGTCTGAAGCATATGAAGTCTGAAACTCATGTGCCTGTCTAATTATTTAGTGAATTCAGTCCTCACTTATTTTCCACAAAGATCCAGAAAATCACAAATTTTATGAGGAAAACACCAAAAATATGAAGCGAAAATCTGGACAGTTGAGAGGTATACCTGGAGGGGACCAATAGATGGAGATGTCTGACATTCAGCTCCAGGCATATAGCAGATTCTTGGTGCAGCTGGTAAGACTGTGTTAGAGTCATGGATGGAGTGACCACTAAACAGTATCTGCACTATAGCTAGAAAGGAAACTCATTTAAAAATATACACTCAAGGTTTGGTTCCCATACATCCAAACTGCCATGAGAGTGATGTTAAGCTGAACTGAAAATGCCCAATTTCTTCAAGAGTGAGTAAAAGGCAAAAATAAATGTTAAGAACAAAATGTTTTTCATCTCAGTAAAGCTTTCAATTTCAGAACACATTTCAGTGAGCAACATTCATTAAGTTCTGGATAGACAAATGGATTTTTTTCAGTTGTCATATGAACTCTCTCGCTTCAAGTTTTAAAGCCCAAGGGCCCCCTCTAGAGTCAACTTCAAACTTTTCATTAAATTTAAAATGGAAAGAATAGTCAACAAAACAGTCTACAAAAGGGCCTTACAGAAACAGATGCTTGGTGCCATAGCCATGGGCTCAAGCTCAATGCCAATAAATGTATTGTTATCCCCTTTGGGAAAAAACATGTATCCATGAATTACCATATAGGTGGCAGTACACTAAACACAGAAAGTGTGATAAGAGACTTAGGGACACAGGTGGACAGTGGTCTCACCTTCGATAACCACATCGCCACAACAGTCAGGAAATCCTTCTATGTGGCACACCTCATCACGAAGGGCTTTTCATCCAGAAAAAAGGAGGTCATTGTCCCACTGTACTCATCCCTCATTAGACCCATTATAGAATACAACACCCCATTTGGTATGTACCTCTCAAGACATCTGCAACAACTGGAAAGGCCTCAGAAATACCTCACTAAAAGAATCACAGGCCTAAAGCAGATGCCCAGCTGACCGCCTTAAAAACTCCAGCTATACTCTGTCACATATCGTCTACTCAGAGGCGATCACTGCTTAACATACAAGGCCATGTCAAACCTAGAGCTGTTGGACATGCTACATAAGAAATCCCAATCCCTCAGAGCTACACGCTCCAGGGATCTAAACCTTGTCATCACAATAAACAAAACATGCTGGAGGGATAGGTTCCTGACCCAGAGACTCCCCAGACTCTGGAATAGATTGCCCATACATGTCAAGCAGAGTGCCTCTTTGGACCTCTTCAAGAGGAACCTTGACGATTGGATGGGAGAAAGGAAATTTACCCCAGGGATCACGTCAGTCGCCCTGCTAGACAGGGGTCCAGGAAAGTAAATAATGTGGGAAGAAATAGCCAGGGAATTGTTATGGCTAGGCTTGTATAGGCCCTAGGGCTGATAGCCTAGTACCAACCTATGAACCTATGAACCTATGAACACATTCCAGGGAATGTTTTGCCAGTGCATTATTTTTATCTTGTCTCATCATGCTATAATGATGTTTTTTGTTTTAATGGCCTTCCGCCTTTTCTTATATAATATACTTCTGCATGATTTACATCTAGCTAAATAGACAACCCCTTACTGTTGTAATATAATTTATTTTCCCTAAAGAGAAAGAGGAACCTACAGAAATGCATTTACAATAAGGGCATCTGCCACACTTCCTCGTGCCTATTCAGAACATAAGGTTTTATGTTCCTATTCAATAAATCCTTTAAATTAGGGCCTCTTCTGAAAGTAATTTTAGGCTCCAAACCCAACTTGTTTCTCAGATTCACACCTTCATTAATAAAGGTCCAATTTTTATCAAAATAGCCCTTAATTCTCTAGCATTATTTGAAAATACTGTAGTAAATCTAGTACTAAAATTTGACTAAGCATTATTTACTGTAAGGCTTCTATTTAAATCCAAAAGTTGCTCAGGCTTTTCTACTCCTTTATGTAAAATTGGTTGTTAATGACCTGTTTGCCTTTTTATTCCTACTTCTATAAAGATCTCATCCACTAGAGGGGTTGAGTATACTTTATTTGAGAACATTTCTTTCAGATTCATACATTCCCCCTCAAAATCTGAATCCAGTGTAATAATTTTTGACGCCCTGACTACCTGTCCTTTCACAATGGCTCTCTTCTGGTGAAGGGGGTGATTACTACTGAAATGAAGGAAGTCAGAATATGTTGGCTTATGGAAAATCTTGGCAGTATATCGATTATTCACAATATCTTTACCCAGCAAAATGTCTAAGTAGGTGATAGTTTTTGTTTCAAATTGGTATGTAAAATCCAAAAAAGGGTTCAAGTTAGTATGCCCATGAAATTTTCAACCTCTTATAAATTACCTTTAAAAAGTAAGAACATGTCATCCAGGTACCATGTGTACCATTGGACTCTTGAGCTGAAAAATTCTTGTTTAAATAGGATTTGATTCTCCCAATGTGCCATAACAGAACTTGCAAAAGTGCCCCCACAAGAGGACCCCATCGCTACCCCTGTTTTTTGAAGAAACATCTTGTACGTTTCATACCGTTGCTATTCAAAAGTGGGAGTTATCTGCTAGCCACTGCAGTAGTTTGTACTTCTCTTTGGTGAATTATTTTTGCTAAATCGTCGACTCTGTTGGAAAGTTGCTGGATTAAAAGTGTGAGTTGTCCTGTTGAGTTAGTCATTTCAGCAGTATTTTCCTTTTGTGAAAATAAAGAATGAGAGCTGGTGTTTTCATCTGATTCCGTGACAAAACAAGACCAACAAACTGTTAAAAACTGAAGACGCAAAACAGCAAAAGTATTCAGAAGATAAAACACCACTCCTTTTCAACAATAAATTACTGAAGTTTTTTAATGTAAGCGCTTTCGTCCACTTGCAATGAAGGAACTTCATCAAACACTATACAGTTTAAATAGTCATGAATAAGCAATGATATCATAATCCCCTCCCACTTGCATTTAGAAAATAAAGAATATAAAGTATAAAACTTTCTGTATGTATAAATTCAAACCTATACATATATGCAACATGTTTATATAATATGTAACAAAGGTTAAAATGCCAAAGACCTCTTTAGAGTAATTCCACAAAGCACAGGACTGGATTGGACAAAGGAATTGCTATTAAGCAAGGGAGCGCCAGGAGAAGAGAGTGACATGACATTAACCCACGAATTTATTAAACTTCTGTGCAGGACTAATTTAGTCCTGCAAGGAAGCAGCAGTTTAAGAGGAGGACGGAAGCACACCATGCATATTAATGAAGGTGCGCTGCCTGAACTCCAAATGCTACACGGAGCGTGGACAAGTGCAGGGGGCGTGTCTGAGTGCAGAGCTCTCAGAATAAACATGCCCTTGCAAAGTAGAACAGAAGAATGTGTAAATAAATCAGTGACACTGCTCACAAATGTCCGCATATCCCCACCAACAGTCCCCATGTGTTCAACAGCAACAGTACAGTCAAATAAAATGAAGAAACCCTATTATTCATTATTTTAAAACCCCAAGTACAGCTAACCGTAGGTGTGTGGGTTTGCCCATCGCCTAGCTATGGTTAAAGCAGTTGAAAAGGCTGAAGAGGATAACAAGGAATATATATGCAAATGATGCAGCACAGCAATAGTGGAGTGGTTAGAACATCTGCCTAATGAACAGGCATTCCCAGACTGAGTCCCACTACAGCGCAAATCATTTTCCATGGGAAATCTGTATATGAACATAATTTTACATCGTTTTGCTGTATAAACTACAGAATAACAATTAAATATGAACTGGAGTACTGCATGAAATGCACATGTGAAGTGCTAGTGTCATAATGAATAAGGCACATGTAAGCAGGTCTAAGCACAAATAAGCAGCGGTAAGCGTGTCCAATTGTGTTTGCGTGGGGGTAAGCATTGCCCACACAGTGTAAACAAAGTAGAAGCAAACTTAGGGTAAGAAACTGTAACCAGAGGTTAGCAGAGTTTACCGTCATGCAAACCCACACAAACCCACTTACAACCGCTTTAAAGTGCCTTAATCACTCTGGATCCAATGGCCCAAGTTCTGCCCAGCAACAAAATAAACCACCTCTGCAAGGCTCAAAACCAGGACCCTGTATACTATAGTCACAGTAGTTAACCACTAAGCCATCATAGCAATAGATAAGTGAGATTAAGGCCATACATCACATACACAAACATGGGTTTGTTCACAGGCTATGCCAATGGAAGTGAGGGGCCCAAGCAAGAATCATGTAACACGTAGCATGAACTCCCACCCCCCAGCCAGACAGAGGAAATATACAGACAAACCTACTAACAATGTAAATAGTCAACTGCCCCCCAGACCACAGGCAGGATACAACTGGGGTGGGACAGTACACAGTGCACCCGTGGAATATAATCGTGGAACATGGACAGGAGCGTCCCTTCTGGGACTCCCCAAAAATGGACATATTATGGAAGGAAGCTGATGCGACAATCATTCTGGCCAGGGTATATACATACCTGGAATACAAGGGTGGGAAAGCCTGATGACCCATCGGTCAAGACAATATACGACATGGGTCCCATGAAGTGGAGAGTGGGCAGCGTGTAGTGGTGTGTTCAGACCCGACCTGCACCCAGAGTAAGGATTGGTGCTGTAGAGGAGGTGTGGGTGGGGGAACTGTGGGTAGCTAGTTATTGGTCTAGGTGTGCAGGTGTTGGCTGATGTGGGTCTATACAGACAGCCCCAGGGATGTAAGCAAAATGTTCATTGGGCAGAGACATCACTCAACGAGCAGTCACACCCACTATGAGTCCCACTGCAGCAAAGTCTAATATACATGGCAAGGAACGGAATAATGAGATGTAGATGTATATATGTAAAGGTATGTCTGTGTATATCTACCCATAGCTACATGGAGATATACCTCTCACTCTCCGTAGTACAAATGTGTACATACAGAGACAGAATATAATGAAACACCCACATATAGATATACACATATGCAGACACCCATACATCCATATGTGGTTAGACATATATATATATATATATATATATATATATATATATATATATATATATATATATATATATATATATATATATATATATCTATATATATATATATATATATATACATATATATATATATATATATATATATATATATATATATATGGGTCTACCTGAGATGGTCGACAAGCCATTTGATCAACACTCATTTGGTCGACAATTCATTTGGTCGACAGGCAGATTTTCCCCCCTCCCCAATGTTATGCGACCCTGGAGTTGATATATATAGTTGGGGGTGTGGAAACACAGCCCCACATTGTTTAATATTGGAAGCGAAGCCCCCCACATAATACTGCTTGTCGACCAAATGAACTGTCAGCCAAATGAGTGTCGATCATACGATCATATGGCCTGTCGACCATGTGATAGGGATCCATATCTATATATATATATATATATATATATATACATATATATATATATATATATATATATATATATATATATATATATATATATATATATATATATACATATATATATATATATATATATATATATATATATATATATATATATATATATATAGATGCATACAAATACAGATATATACATATATATGTATATAGATATGTAGAAATATATATGTATATATGTGTGTAAACATACACACACACACATATATATATCTATATGTATCTATCTATATATATATATATATATATATATATATATATATATATATATATATATATCTGTATATACATATAGCTAGGACATTAATTGAATTATGTATGTAAATCACATCTGTTTAGCGGGTAAGTCTGGCTGAGCTTCTGGCTCATTTACAGCAGAGACCCGGGTAGAAAAGCTCCTTTTCTGTCTCATACCAACTCATAATTCTTTCTTGCATGTCGAAGGGTCAGATGCTGGCGTCCTCTCCTGCCCAGTTGGTGAATCTGGGAATTCTTAGGCAATGTTACAATTGCCTCATGTACACCGACAACCCTCTCCTCCTCCCACATAACACTAACACTTGCGAGAGATGCAGCTATTTAGCCAAACTGGAGGCTGAGCTCTCTCAACTCAGGACTGGCAAGACCAGGCAGGAGGAGAAGGCAACTACACACACCACCATACAATTCTCACATAACTCAACCACACCACTGAATCAAACACATAAACACACTAAGACATACTCGGAGGCTCTGAGTAAAAATTTACCTAAACAGCAAAGGCCTCCAAAGCAGACACCCAAGCAACTGCAAACTCAAGACACCACACAAACAACACATAAAAAACAAAATCAGTGTGCAAAGCAGTCACTGCCCTTAAGGCCAAATACAACACCAAACGAACTTGTCATAGGTGCCTCCATGGTCAGGCACACTGCCGTCCCACTCACCAGGCTGAACAAGGAGAAGGTCACAGTAAGCTGCCTATCGAGCTAGAATCCGCCACATAACACAAGCACTCAGGTCACTCCACGGCAAGTACAAGTATGACACAGTCATTGTCCATGCTGGTGTGAGCGACCTGAGGCGTACCTCCCTGGACTACATGAAAAGAGACATAGAGGAGCTCTCTGATTATGTAGCCCAGGCAGGTATGACCCTGACTCTGAGCAGTATCCTTCCTTCACCACGAATGATGCCACAATATAGTGACAAGATGATCAGCTTTAACAATTGGCTTAATTTCTGGTGTCATTCAAAGGGGATCCAGTGTCTGTCTGCTTGGGATGACATGCTTGACAAGCCAGCTGCATGAGGGGCGGCTTGCACCTGTCACCCCTGGGATTCCGGATATTGGCTAAGGCTCTTGCCACCCCAATAGTGCCTTTTTTAGGCAAGGCTCAAATTCTATACCTACCACCCTAGAAAACAAAAACGGGAAGAAACTAAGGGTAATGCTGCTCAATGCCAGAAGTCTAAATCTCAAAATGCACGCACTTGAGGCCCTTCTCAGTATGGAGAACATCGATGTCTGTGCTGTGACTGAAACCTGGTTCAAGGCTCCTGAGAGCACCCCGGCACTATCAGGTTTTACCTCATATCATGTGTTCCGGCCCCAAAACCGGACCATACCACAAAAGGAGGGTGTATCCATATTCATCAAGGATACCCACACCTCCAGGTTAGTGGCTCACATGCGAAGCATCGGAAACCATCCAGGTGCAATTAACCATAGGCAAAACTGCTCTACAATTTGTAGCATGCTACAGGCCACCCTCTCAAACTCAGGAAACCCACACAGCCTTCCTGAAGACACTGGAGGGTATAAATGTATCACCAAACACCATCATATTGGGTGACTTCAACTTCCCGAATATAGACTGGGAACATTACTCAAGCCCCAACTTTCTAGCCCAAAGATTCCTGGAGTTCATAAATTCAAATGCCATGGAACAGCTAGTCACCGTCCCCACAAGAGGAGAAAATATACTAGATCTCATCATCACAAACATGGGGACAAAATGCTCCACACCGGAAGTATATCCCTCTTTGGTGAGATCAGATCATAAACTAATCTCACTAGAAATCCACATCCCACCCCCACCCCAAACAAAAAAGACCACAGTGAAGAACTTCTCTAAAGCAAACTTCACACTACTCAAGACAGGTGTGGTATCCTTCAAGGGCCCGAGCCAATGGAAACCACAACCCAAGCTCTGAAGCCCTTACAAATGCCTTCTATGAACACCTTCAGGACTGCATGGATCAGGCAATCCCAAATAAAACCAAGACTCTTTCCACCAAGGGCAAACGTCCAGTCTGGTGGACCCCAGCCATAAACAAACTTTACAATAAGAGGAGAAAGCTATTACATGATAGAGCAAAATCCCAAAAAGGGAAGGCATCTTTGATCAGTACTAGCAAGAAACTACGATCCCTCATAAAATCATCAAAAGCCAACTTTGAGAAAAAAATTGCCATAGATTCAAAAGACAATCATAAGGCCTTCTTCAGCTATGTCAGAAACCTGGGTGGAAACTTCCAGATATGCTCAGAATTAGTTCAAAATGATACAAAAATCACTGAGCCCACAGACATTGCCAACATACTGGCAGACAGGTTCAGCGCAAACTTCACCCCCTCTCCCCCCCAAAAGGAGAGATAACTATCCCAACAGAGTGTAGCCTCCCAAACATCTCAAATGTGCAGGTGAAAGCTGCTCTCTCTAAAGCTAAAAACACAGCATCAATGGGACCGGATGATGTCCCCGGCTGTGTGCTACATGAACTCAATGAAGAACTAAACCCGCATATAAGGCAGCTGTTTAATCTTAGCCTTACCACAGGATATGTGCCCAAGGAGTGGCGTACGGCAACTGTGGTCCCACTCCACAAAGGTAGTGCCTCCATGCACCCTGGTAATTACCACCCCATAAGCTTAACAAGCCCGGTCTGCAAAGCTATGGAGATGATCATAATGGAACTCATAAACAAGGACATAGGGGACTTGCAGACCTTGGAACCAACCCAGTTTGGCTTTGTCAAGGGAAGATCTTGCCTTTTGAACCTGGTCGACTTCTTCGAAACAGTTACCAAGGCCATTGATGAGGGAAAGGCAGTCCATACAGCCTACCTTGACCTTGCAAAAGCTTTCAACACAATACCCCACTCGGGTATCATAGAGAAACTTACCAGCTTAAATGTAAACCCATATGTCAGAAGATGGGTTGCAAACTGGATAAAGGACAGAACCCACAGGGTTAGAGTTGCTGGGGCCATGTCAGACTCCAAGCCGGTTACAAGTGGTGTCCCACAGGGCTCAGTCCTTGGCTCCCTATTGTTTGGCATCTACTTCTCAGAAGTACACGCAAACATAGGAGGACTATGGCTGACAAAGTTTGCGGATGACTGCAAACTGGGTGCCATAGTGGATAGTACATCGGACACAGACATCCTTCAGAGGGGTCTCAACGGAAACTGATAGCTGGTGCCAGAGCCATGGCCTGAAGTTAAATGCAAAAAAGTGCATAGTCATACCCTTCAGGAAAAACAAGGTAACCCCAAGCTACCATATAGGTGGCAACCCACTAAGCACAGAAGATGTTATCAGGGACCTGGGTACCCAGGTTGACAGTGGCCTCTCGTTTGACACTCACGTTGCTAAAGTGGTTCGAAAGACCTTCTACATTGCCCATCTGGTCATGAAGGGATTCACATCCAGATCAAGTGAGGTCATTGTTCCCCTGTACTCTTCACTTATCAGACCAATGATCGAGTACAATGCCCCATTCGGGATGTATCTCACCCGACACCTGCAGCATTTGGAGAGACCCCAAAAGTTCCTCACCAAAAGGATAAAGGGACTCCAAAACCTGTCATATACTGCCAGCCTGAAGAAACTACAACTCTATTCAGTTGCATACCGTCTACTCAGAGGTGACCTGTGCCTGACATACAAGGCCATGACCAACCCGGAATTAATGGACATGCTCCACCTCAAAAAATCCAAATCCACCAGAACCACTAGAGCAAGTGACTTAAACCTTAGCACGGATATAAATAGGACATGCTGGAGGGATAGATTTATCACCCAGAGACTCCCTATGCTGTGGAATAAAATCCCGGTCCATGTGAGGCAGAGCACCTCGCTGGCTCTGTTCAAGAGAAATCTTGACCGGTGGATGGGAGATCGTAGGTTTACCCCGGGAATCATCTCTGTGTCACTGCTGGACAGAGGCACAACAAACTAATGGGCACATTATTTCTAACATAAGGGGTGGCGTAAGCCACATAACTTTGGGCTAGGCTTATAAATGCCTTAGGGCAGATAGTCTAGTATAAACCTATGAACCTATGAACCTATAAATAGTATACAGCATATTTTATTTTATTTTATTTTACATTTGTTGACCGGGCTAGTCTGGCTGGATACATGTCCATTTTCAGCAGAGGCCCGAGGAGAAAAGCTCCACTATATACTAAGTACATTACATAATAAAATTTACTACTCTAAGTTAAAAGCTAAGATCAGATCTTACAAAAAAGGAAAGATAATTTAAAAGGAACAAGTTTACAATAAGCAGTTCATTAAATATACACAATTGTACAAAAAGTACATACTTAATCTCAAAACAGTGAAAGAAACAAAACTGAGGAGGGTAGAGAAGAAAAGAGTGGAGGAAACAGGGTAAGAGAAAATGGTTAGTCAGGTGTATTGCAGGAACACAGCCAATGATTTTGGAAGTAGTGTTTAAGTTTTTGTTTGAAAAGTGGCAGGGATGTGGTCAGAGTTATGTCACTAGGTAGGAGATTCCAACTTTTACCTATTGTGTTAGTGAATAAAGAAACACCTGCTGTGTTGTTTGCCTTTATAGATTTTGTCATGAGTTTACAAGAGGAGCCTAAGTGAGTTGAGATTGTTGTAAGGGATTAGAAGTTGAGAGAGTATTGGGGTGTTGTCAGGTAGGTATAAAATGTTGTGGGCAATAGTGAGTTGAGGAATTATAAGGTAGTTTTGAAATTCTAGCCAGCCTAGTTGTTTTAGATTTAGACAATGGTGGGTCCTAAATGGGTTACTAGTGGCGAAGCGAGCTATGTTGTTATAGCAGGTTGTAAGTTTGTTGAGGTTGCTTTTCTTAAGGTTTGTATAAATAGGGGGCGTATAGGAGAGTTGATAAAAGATGAGATTGTGCAATTTTGATTCTAGTTGCTGGGGTTAGAAAAGGTTTGATGCGATAAAGGGATCCTATTTTTCTGTTAACTAATTTGATGTTGTTGTTAATGTAAAATAAATAAAAATAAATATATATATATATATATATATATATATAAATATATATATATATATATATATATATATATATATATATATATATATATATATAGATATGATACACCAGTTAAGGATTACATATGTTCACAGGCCGCACCAATGGGGGTGGGGGTCCAATCAACAAACGTGTTACGTGTAGCATCATCCCCCCCTCTCACCTAGACAGGTGAAATATACAAACACACGATACAAGTAAGCACACCACCGCTTCCCAGACCACAGGCAAGATACTACCAGTGGGAGAGACCTGCCACGTATAATCTTGAAACAAAGACATCAATGTTCCTTGTGGGACACCCCAAAAATTAATGATAATCAGAGTCAGTCCCTGTAATGATTTATCTAACCAGGCTGTATATGTACATGGACCAGTAGGTTGTGCAAGCCTGATGACCCATGGGTTGAGGCAATGTACGACATGGGTCCCAACATGTGGAGAGTGGGCAGTGTGTAGTGGTGTGGTTAGACCCCACCTGCACCCACTGTAAGGATGAGTGCTGTAGAGGAGGGCCAAGTGGGGGAACTATCGGTAAGCAATTATGGGCCTAGTCGTGCAGGTGTTGGCTGGCGTAGTTGTATTCGGACCACCCGGGGATGTCAGTAATATTGCGAATTGGGCAGAGTTTACGCCCACACCTCTCAACCTCTAAGAGCTAAACAATTGGATAGAACCTAAACCTTTGAGGGGACAAATAGGGACAGAAAGCACATATTCCACTTACAACCTTAGAAAGCTGATAGATTAATAGATTATTCATTAGCATGACAAGTTTGATGGATGTGGAGTCTTAAACCCAATTACTTGTCTGTATTTAATGGTGTCAGTTCCCAGATATTTCCCAGACAGGTGCAGATTGTAAGAGAAGCACACAAATATTATGAAGCAAACTCTGGACAGGCTGCAGATTCTGTACAGTTGACAGGCATGCTTACGCCTAACGGGCAGCCATACCCGATATGGGTTCCACTGCAGTACAGTACAGAGTACATGTCAAAGTATGGTATAACCATATGTGTCGTTGCATTACCCACTACACAACACCTATGAACACATGGTTGCAACACCCCACTGTAGGCATGTAAGCTGATGTAATAGGCATCGTAAGGCATTATTGAAGTCCTCACACCCACCCAAGGGTGTGAGTGTCCAACGCAAACACCAAATGCAGTGCATATGCACAGCTGTTGTCACAGACAACATTGCCAGCTGTGGACCTACCCTGCAGCCATCCTGCACATCCCTGGATAATCCCCCTACAAACACCCCCCTTTGTGCCCCATGCACACCATGTACCTATCAGACCCTGTTCCAATCCTCTTAATGTCTACAGGTACATGTAGGTGGCACCCTCTTCCCCCACTATATTGCCAGTATCTGGAACCCCAACCCACATGTAGTATCACAGCTGTCCCACAGGACACATGTAAATAACACATGAAGGAACACCACAAGAACACCTGGAGCAGCACAGGCTCACCACCTTGCAACCCCCCCCACCTCACACTCTCTACCACTACATCATCTAGTGATACCGACACCTTTTGTCCTGCCTCACATACAAATCCCAACATCTGACATACCTTCCCTATTGCTCCCCATCCAATTATACCTACGGGCTACTATACAGTTACAATGTCAACCCCACTACCTGCCTACCTACTCTCTAGCTATTTGCCTCCACTGTACCACACAAGCATGGAATATGTACACCTACCCCGAATACCTGCATGTAACCTATCCTGACCTGCGAAACAGGATTCCAACCTCACCTTAAACTGACCTTTGTCAACAGTCATACCTGACATATAAACCTGACCTGAGCATGGATAATACCTACAGTTTAATGTAAACTAAGCATGTTTAATGGGGGACGTAGCTATGTTATGTCTGTCACCCTCTATGAATGTGATCACCCCAGTATTAATTGGGATGCGTAGCTGGGGTCAATGCGGAGCTCTACACCCCGGGCCACTGCTGACAATGGACAAGCATAGAGTCTGAGTGTCCCAGTTGACAGATGTGAACAAAATGTACAATGTTGCGCATGTGCATGTGGGAGCAAGTGGGTGTAAGCCTGTTTGGCTGCCGGTATGTGAGTACCACACTGGTGAAGCAATGTAGAGGCTAACTGAGGGCAAGACACCACAAGCAGAGGTCAGTAATGCTGTGTTACATGCAAACAAGCACATACCGGCTTACAAATGTTCTACAGTGCCTCAGGCACTCTGTAGCAAAAAGCTGTTGTTGTGGCCACAAAATAATCTGCACTGCCAGGTTGCAAACCCCTGACCCTGCACACTATAGTAGACATGAGTTCCACTAAGCAATGGCGGATACACATTCTGCTGCTGTGATCACAAACACATCATCCAGCACAGGCATCCAACAGTATAGGGAATGTATGTAGAATAATACCAGAACACGTGTCCATTGCACAACCACAGTATTATGAGCAGTCTATGTGCAGCACAGAACAGTGCCTGTCCAATCATACTATGAGAACAGTAGTCCTGGATAATACCAAAGGGAATAATGATATGCGGTGCACATCATGGGGGCATTTGGGCATGCTTCATGCACAGTGTGTCACACCTGGGTCATTGGTACCGTGGAACTGGGAGATGAGGCTGGCCAGGTGTATGAGCAAACCTCTGCTTCACAATACCCTGGTAGGATGCTACCAGTGGGAGGAACACTGTAGACCAGCTAGGTCTAGTCTTGACACAACAACAAGTCCGTCCCTGGCGGGATGAACCAACAGTTGTGGGTCACACTGATGTCACCACCAATATTGGAGGAGGATCAGGGGAAGGCTGGTATGTACGTGTACTAAACGGATGAGGAGCCTGCAGATGCTTGGGTGGGGACAGTATACTGGAGGTGTACCGAGACGTGCAGAGAGGGAAATGTTTGAAGGTGTAGTATGGTAGGGCCAGCAACCGTGGAATGAATGGATGCTGTGTACGTGGAGCTCAGGGGCTAGGGGAAGGGAACATGTGTATGTCATTATGGTAGACATATGCAAATGAAGCAAAGCAGCAATAGTGTAGTGGCCAGAGTATCCGCCTAACGTGCACGCATTCCCAGGTCGAGTCCCACTGCAGCACATCCTATTTTCCATGTGATATCCATATGTTACCTTCGTTGTGCTGTATAACCTACTAAGTAACAGTTATATTTGCACAGGAGTACTGCCTTAAATAGTGTCATACTGGCTAAGGCACTAGTAAGCATGTGTAAATGCATAACAGCAGTTGTACGCATGGATATGCAGTTGTAAGTGTGTGTACGTGTATTCGCGCAGGGGTAAGCATTGCCTACATAGATTGAGCTAAATAGATGTCAGCTGTGTGCAAAGTAATGCAACCTGAGCTTAGCATTGCTTAGCTCTGGGCATACATGCGCACACGCTCGTACGACCGCTCAAATGTCCCTAACTCATTCTGTATCCAACGGCTGGTGTTTTGCCGTGAAACACAATATACAGCCCATGGAAGGGCCACACCCAGAACGCTGGACATCATACACTATGTGAATTACTATTAAACTATGACAGATGTAAATAACCACTCATTCCACATACATATCATCCAGCACAATCAGTCAACAGCACAGGGAATGCAGTAATAACACACCACACAACCTCTTAATGCATGAATCACGGACATAGTGTGCCATATTGTGGGTACATATAGGGATATCTGTCATATCCTGCTCTAATACACTTTAAACATTGCAAGTTACACAGTTATATGTGGTAGAATACATATATTGCTGGAGATGATACGTCTGAAGCACATTCATATCTGCATGAATGACTGACCTCAGTCCTAAGGTCATCTATGTCAATTGTCAAGAGAATGAGGTACAGGTCACACATATAGGCCGAACATGCATGCACATATGGACAGCTATACATCTGTTAATGTAGAGAGATAGACAGCTATATATATATATATATATATATATATATATATATATATGTATGACTCACAAATAACCATAAAACAGCAATCGTACAGAGATAAATTAATATGTTCAGTGTATATATATATATATATATATATATATATATATATATATATATATATATATATATATATATATATATATATATGTGAAAACAATTCTCATGTAGGCACGAAAACAGCAGGTCACCTCTAAATACTGATGCAGTATCTTCGTAACCAAAAGTACATACAAAGTCCAAAATCCAAATTAATAATGATATTCCAACCAAGTATATCGGGAAACAGGTTTTAATTCTGGAACCAGTGAGCGCTTTCACCCGAAGGCTTTATCAAACTTCAACGCACACTCACAAACATTGCACATTTAAATACAGTGTAAAAACATTTGATAGGTCAGTACATTGATACGTAACTATTACATAAAATGACACAGGCTAACTAAATAACTACATATTACAAACTTTAAAATACATATATCTGTTCTGAAGTACGTTACAATAAAATATAATATAATATATAGATGCATATGTATACTAATATAAAAAACTTATGAAATATATGTGCTAAAAGCATTTAAAATGCTCAAATTAACCTCGTAAGAGGCAAAGGGCTTTTCATTAACAACTAAATCACAAACAACACGAACTAATGCATCAATAGATAAAATCAAAAGACCTTGGCAAAATACACATATTCAGGGTCCGATAAAATCCAAATGTTTAAGGGGAATAACACTAAATAAAATCACATAGCTAACCCATAACCTAGAACACAACTAAAGATGTGTAATTAACTTGATGTTTGCAATATAATAGACTGAAATAGTCAAATTACTAAAATCCTAATGTAATTTTTAAGGAACAGGTCAAGTAACTTAAGGTTTTACTAGCTTCCTTTTTCGTAAGATAGGCTGTAGCTGTATTTTATCATTAAGGCCAGGAGATCGGTCAGACCTCAGCCTAATGATCCATCTAAGTTCACATTCTTGTAAATAATTATCTATGTCACCTCCTCTAATAGTGGGTGTGACAATCTGTACAACTCTAAAACCAAAATAATGATCAGCACCCATAGCCATGACATGCTTGGCTAGTGCATAACTCATGGACCCTAATCGTATATGATATACATGATCACGAATACGTTCTCTTAATGTTCTAGATGTTTTTCCAATGTAGAATGCGTCACACATGGTACATTTAGCCATGTAAACAACACACGCACTCTGACAACATGTTCTTGTTTCAAATTCAAACCTAACTCTTGTGACTGGATGGGTAAAATCCATATCTATGTCTATAAATCTACACTGGTTGCAATGACCACACGGGTGTGTGTTGTAACCATCTCCTATAGGATCAGTCTTCTCTACTAAAGATTTAAAACATAACCTATGTCTCATATTGGGTTTGTTCTTATAAACAAATGTGGGGCGCTGACCTACGACCCCATTGATTTCCTCATCAAGGGTAAGGACATCCCAATATTTTCCTATAATACCTTCTACTTCTTTCACATCACTAGTAAAAAATAAAGATAGTCTAAGTTCATCTTTCACTATCAACACACTTCCCACATCTTGCTCATCCCTCTCAGAAAAATATGGCTTTGCCCTATTGCTTCTCAGGTTATGGACTGTCTCTATGCCTTGGTCTATATCAATTTCTGAATAACATCTGTCTAAAAACTTCCTTCTCAGGTCAGAAATCTCTTGTGTGTACCCTGAAGTAGTCGGGTTAAGTCTAGAGGCTCTCATTAATTGCCCCTTTAAAACATTATTAAAAACAAACCTAGGGTGCATACTATGTCGATGTAACATCGTGTTTCTATAGCAGGGTTTCCTATATATGCATGTGTTCAAAAGACCATTATCCAGCCTAATTAGACTAACATCTAAATATGATATATTATTGACTGAATAATTCAATGTGAATTTAAGGTAAGTGGTCAGTTCATTCATAACATTAACAAATTCCTGTAATAATAACTCATTACCCTTCCAAACCATAAACAGGTCATCAACAAACCTATGATAGAAACCAACGTATGTACGAAACATTTCATTAGTCAATAACAATTCCTGCTCCCAGTCGGCCATAACCAAGCTGGCGTAGCTATTGGCACAAGAAGTGCCCATAGCTATGCCATCTTTTTGTATAAATACATCTTCACCAAAGACAAAGATGTTATTCTGAAGTATAATCTCCAAGAGTAAAGTAATTAAATCAATAACCTTATCATCTAAATCAGTCTGCGCTTTCAAATATCTTTGTACTCTAAATATACCTTCCTCATTAGGTATAACAGTAAAAAGACTCACTACATCCAAAGTTACTAGGATGTAGTGTTCATTATCACCCAACGTTGTAATGTACTCATACAATTCAACTAAAAATTGTTCACTATCCTTCAAGGTAAATGGGTTATTATCTACTATAGGCCTTAAATAGTGCTCAATATATATAGAGAATGGTTCCATCACTCACCCTTGCCCCGCTACAATTGGTCGCATAGGGGGATTCTCAAGTGACTTATGGACTTTGGGTAGGCCTTGGATACTTGGAATGAGTGGATTATAAACTTTCAAATACTTATATAATGTTCCTGAGATAATTTCACTCTTAAACAAATCATCCAATGCCTCATAAATCTGAAGAACTTTCACCTCAATTTCTTCCATCTTAACCTTACCATAAAAGTTACTATTACTAAGCATCTCAACCATGCTCAAGATGTAATCTGCACTATTCATTATTACAAGAGGTCCACCCTTATCTGTAGGTCTGATGGCTATCAACTGATCATCACAAAGTGCTTTAAGGGCCTTCCTCTGCAAAAATGTGAGGTTGCACTTAAAATTAGACATATTCCGATCTTTCTTATTATTATAATATTGATGTAACTCGTTCTCAACTAGTCTGGAGAAGGTATCCAAAAGTGGATGGAGTACAGGGTTAAAGGTACTATTTGGGCGAAATAATTCTCTTTCTCCTCCATTTATCACATCTCTACTACATCCATAATATAATCTTAACTGTACCTTTCGTGCAAATAACCTAACGTCTAACACTGAGTCAGTAATATCACTATCACATGAAGGAATGAAACTCAGTCCTTTATTTAACACTTCTTCCTCATATTTATCAAGATTCCTACTGGAAAGATTAATAATTAATGATGTTCCATTTTCTCCCACATCTTCTTGAGTGTATGCCCCGAGGGTTCCTCCCCGGACCCCTTCCTTTTGTATCTGCCTCTGCTCCGAGATCTTTGCCTCCCCATAAACTGGGACACCGCTATGGGGAAGGGGACAGCCTGTTTGGTACTGCTCCCAGTAGAACCAGATGGTTTATTAGTTATTAGGATCTTATTTCTATCTAGGTCTCTTCCATTTAACTCTTCTGTGACATTAGCATTAGTGGTTTGTCGAACATTCACTAAAGTCACTTCCGAGTTAGAGGTTACATCACTATTACTTGTATCCCTCACTCTTTCAACAGTGCCCAAGGTAGGAGCTTCGTTCATCCCTGCTCCAGCAAGTAAACCTACATCTGCTGTTAAATTATTAATATTAGATGTAGGATCTACTCTATTCATTATATTACTAGTATTGGTAACATTATGCTGGCTATTCCTAGTTACAGTCTGTACCGAACCATTTAGTTGAACATTGTCACTCACATTATTAGTATTAAATCTCGGCCATGTGAAGACATGGCCGTTTTTAAAGTCCTTAGTGTCTCTAAGCAGTTTATTCCGCTTCTGTTCCAATAGCCGTTTTTCAAAAATACATACATTGTCCATCAGTCTATTGATACCAGATTCAGTCTTAGAGTTATTGTATCTCGAAACGATAAAATTATACTGTTCATTTATACTGTCACGTAGTGCATTTTCTTCAGGTAAATGAAACTCTATCAAGAGTTTCATATAATCATAGCTTAGTCTCAGGTTTAATTGCTGCCATTTAAATAACAACTCAGGTTTAGAGTTACCTGATGTAGGCATCTTTAAGATGCGTAACCCTCATGGAACAACTTCCTTCACCAAGCATGCTTCGAAGTGTTGCCGTTGCAACTGCAGCCTTTTCAATTTAAGAATATCTAGTTCCAATTTAGTTAGTGCTGTCGACAAACCAGCAACATCATCCCCAAGCTCCGTTTCAGATTCCATCTCCAAGTCCGGTTCATAGCAGAGCAGTTGATTCTCCATGCCTGCTACGCAATCCAAAAAACATGCAGACTTCCGGTTCAGAGTAATACTCTCTTCCGGTCTATAAGGCAATTCAATGTTATTACCACTGGCGCCCTCAGCCATCTCCCTCGAGTGGTACTCAAAAATTAAAAGTACAATAAAAACAGTCAAAACCACTCTAAGGATTAACGTGCCTACTATGTATGAGTCCAAGAAATAAGTGAAAACAATTCTCATGTAGGCACGAAAACAGCAGGTCACCTCTAAATACTGATGCAGTATCTTCGTAACCAAAAGTACATACAAAGTCCAAAATCCAAATTAATAACGATATTCCAACCAAGTATATCGGGAAACAGGTTTTAATTCTGGAACCAGTGAGCGCTTTCACCCGAAGGCTTTATCAAACTTCAACGCACACTCACAAACATTGCACATTTAAATACAGTGTAAAAACATTTGATAGGTCAGTACATTGATACGTAACTATTACATAAAATGACACAGGCTAACTAAATAACTACATATTACAAACTTTAAAATACATATATCTGTTCTGAAGTACGTTACAATAAAATATAATATAATATATAGTTGCATATGTATACTTATATAAAAAATCTTATGAAATATATGTGCTAAAAGCATTTAAAATACTCAAATTAACCTCGTAAGAGGCAAAGGGCTTTTCATTAACAACTAAATCACAAACAACATGAACTAATGCATCAATAGATAAAATCAAAAGACCTTGGCAAAATACACATATTCAGGGTCCGATAAAATCCAAATGTTTAAAGGGAATAACACTAAATAAAATCACATAGCTAACCCATAACCTAGGACACAACTAAAGATGTGTAATTAACTTGATGTTTGCAATATAATAGACTTGAGCATGGTTGAGATGCTTAGTAATAGTAACTTTTATGGTAAGGTTAAGATGGAAGAAATTGAGGTGAAAGTTCTTCAGATATATGAGGCATTGGATGATTTGTTTAAGAGTGAAATTATCTCAGGAACATTATATAAGTATTTGAAAGTTTATAATCCACTCATTCCGAGTATCCAAGGCCTACACAAAGTCCATAAGTCACTTGAGAATCCCCTTATGCGACCAATTGTAGCGGGGCAAGGGTGGGTGACGGAACCGTTCTCTATATATATTGAGCACTATTTAAGGCCTATAGTAGATAATAACCCATTTACCTTGAAGGATAGTAAACAATTTTTAGTTGAATTGTATGAGTACATTACAACGCTGGGTGATAATGAACACTACATCCTAGTAACTTTGGATGTAGTGAGTCTTTTTACTGTTATACCTAATGAGGAAGGTATATTTAGAGTACAAAGATATTTGAAAGCGCAGACTGATTTAGATGATAAGGTTATTGATTTAATTACTTTGCTCTTGGAGATTATACTTCAGAATAACATCTTTGTCTTTGGTGAAGATGTATTTATACAAAAAGATGGCATAGCTATGGGCACTTCTTGTGCCAATAGCTACGCCAGCAATTATAACCGACTGGGAGCAGGAATTGTTATTGACTAATGAAATGTTTCGTACATACGTTGGTTTCTATCATAGGTTTGTTGATGACCTGTTTATGGTTTGGAAGGGTAATGAGTTATTATTACAGGAATTTGTTAATGTTATGAATGAACTGACCACTTACCTTAAATTCACATTGAATTATTCAGTCAATAATATATCATATTTAGATGTTAGTCTAATTAGGCTGGATAATGGTCTTTTGAACACATGCATATATAGGAAACCCTGCTATAGAAACACGATGTTACATCGACATAGTATGCACCCTAGGTTTGTTTTTAATAATGTTTTAAAGGGGTAATTAATGAGAGCCTCTAGACTTAACCCGACTACTTCAGGGTACACACAAGAGATTTCTGACCTGAGAAGGAAGGTTTTAGACAGATGTTATTCAGAATTTGATATAGACCAAGGCATAGAGACAGTCCATAACCTGAGAAGCAATAGGGCAAAGCCATATTTCTCTGAGAGGGATGAGCAAGATGTGGGAAGTGTGTTGATAGTGAAAGATGAACTTAGACTATCTTTATTTTTTACTAGTGATGTGAAATAAGTAGAAGGTATTATAGGAAAATATTGGGATGTCCTTACCCTTGATGAGGAAATCAATGGGGTCGTAAGTCAGCGCCCCACATTTGTTTATAAGAACAAACCCAATTTGAGACGTAGGTTATGTTTTAAATCTTTAGTAGAGAAGACTGATCCTATAGGAGATGGTTACAACACACACCCGTGTGGTCATTGCAACCAGTTTAGATTTATAGACATAGATATGGATTTTACCCATCCAGTCACAAGAGTTAGGTTTGAACTTGAAACAAGAACATGTTGTCAGAGTGCGTGTGTTGTATACATGGCTAAATGTACGATGTGTGATGCATTCTACATTGGAAAAACATCTAGAACATTAAGAGAACGTATTCGTGATCATGTATATCATATACGATTAGGGTCCATGAGTTATGCACTAGCCAAGCATGTCATGGCTATGGGTGCTGATCATTATTTTGGTTTTAGAGTTGTACAGATTGTCATGCCCACTATTAGAGGAGGTGACATAGATAATTATTTACAAGAATGTGAACTTAGATGGATCATTAGGCTGAGGTCTGACCAATCTCCTGGCCTTAATGATAAAATACAGCTACAGCCTATCTTACGAAAAAGGAAGCTAGTAAAACCTTAAGTTACTTGTCCTGTTCCTTAAAAATTACATTAGGATTTTAGTAATTTGACTATTTCAGTCTATTATATTGCAAACATCAAGTTAATTACACATCTTTAGTTGTGTCCTAGGTTATGGGTTAGCTATGTGATTTTATTTAGTGTTATTCCCTTTAAACATTTGGATTTTATCGGACCCTGAATATGTGTATTTTGCCAAGGTCTTTTGATTTTATCTATTGATGCATTAGTTCGTGTTGTTTATGATTTAGTTGTTAATGAAAAGCCTTTTGCCTCTTATGAGGTTAATTTGAGCATTTTAAATGCTTTTAGCACATATATTTCATAAGTTTTTTATATAAGTATACATATGCAACTATATATTATATTATATTTTATTGTAACGTACTTCAGAACAGATATATGTATTTTAAAGTTTGTAATATGTAGTTATTTAGTTAGCCTGTGTCATTTTATGTAATAGTTACGTATCAATGTACTGACCTATCAAATGTTTTTACACTGTATTTAAATGTGCAATGTTTGTGAGTGTGCTCTGAAGTTTGATAAAGCCTTCGGGTGAAAGCGCTCACTGGTTCCAGAATTAAAACCTGTTTCCCGATATACTTGGTTGGAATATCGTTATTAATTTGGATTTTGGACTTTGTATGTACTTTTGGTTACGAAGATACTGCATCAGTATTTAGAGGTGACCTGCTGTTTTCGTGCCTACATGAGAATTGTTTTCACTTATTTCTTGGACTCATACATAGTAGGCACGTTAATCCTTAGAGTGGTTTTGACTGGTTTTAATACATATATATATATATATATATATATATATATATATATATATATATATATATATATATACACACACACACACACACACACACACAC
>NC_056736.1:9354078-9399078 GCF_019279795.1 Protopterus annectens | reverse complement strand
GTCTGATGGCTGTATGTGGTATGGGACATGTGTGTGTATAGCCCTACACACATGTAAGGTAATATGGTACCATACAGTGGGACAGCATGTAACAACAGATAGAAGGGGAGCTAGGACAATGACATC
The DNA here is from genome assembly GCF_019279795.1 of Protopterus annectens. Classification (NCBI taxonomy): domain Eukaryota; kingdom Metazoa; phylum Chordata; order Ceratodontiformes; family Protopteridae; genus Protopterus; species Protopterus annectens. The sequence goes on along the minus strand of NC_056736.1, from coordinate 9,398,952 downwards.
TACCACAATCTGTACACAGGTCACAGTACATATTAACAATACACACACTGCCGACATTCACCATCACTACACAGCCCTCAGTACTGTACAAACAGCCACAGGATTTCCAGGGTATGGCGTTAAGTGTAACCCCTACAATACATGACATGTGTAGCACTCTGATATATCACTGGCATGTTATCACATATGTTGACACTGTTTACGGTGTACAGCACATATGCACCACTTCATGCACGACATATTTACAAGGCTGACAGAGGTGTGGCTGACAGCACATACACAGGGCCAGTATAGACATGTTGCTGTGATACCCACATTAATCTACAATTGTAACGGGGTATGTTGCAACATATGTCCATTGAGGGATATGTAGTCAGCAACTATCATGGCCTTCACCATTAACAGACTGTAATCCTCACAGTACCTTCTGCATTCCATGGATAGATGCATCGTGGCTAACACATGACACCAAAGGCACAACACTGCCCAGTCTGCAGATGAGCCTGCAGCTGGGGATTCCTGATATACATGGAACTGACATGACAGATATTGTGACATGTACGACAGGCATATCCAGACGAACACTGTTAATCCAAACTTACTCCACATGCAGTATAGTAGCACTTACAGTTCGTAGGCAGGTCAGGAACATACCCCTCTGTTTGTTGCCCTCTTCCCACAGTGTATGTTTTTAGGGGTAAATCCACAACCCATCTAAAAATCTGTTTGCCAAACTACAGTTCTAGGTCCTGCTCACAGTGACAGACAAGGGCTAAAACCACCAGGTTGTTCCCAGGTAGTGGAGTACGTTTCCATGCAATTGGCTATGGGAATTTTACCACACCTGTTCCATGTGCATTCGGCTAGGGAAGGCCTGCGATACGTGCAGAGGCCATCAGCTGATCATGAGCATCACATTAAACACACATGCTGCTGCCTAAGCAATGCAGGTCTGGGCTTCTACATCCACCAGAGAGGGTGTGGGGGAGGCAGACAGGGGCAAATAGATCTCAGGGGAGGATGGGATGGCAAAACCGATGCATGTTTGTGTCACACACCTACCAGCACAGGGTATAATACACCCGACAGCTATATAGTGCTATCACAGTCCAATGCTGTTATTGGATGTGCCACATGTATTATCTAGTGGGGAGCACTCAGGACATATATGTGATGGTGAGTGCCATCTGCTACAGGGATGCGGTAGATATACAGTAGGTGACATACATGTGCCTGTCTGCATGAACAAGTGCCAGTGTCAGCACAGGCACACTCACACAGGGATGCACACACATTAACACACTTGGCAAGGCCAGGGGTGTGACCCGTCACTAGTGGTATTGCCACAACACATCAATGTGCAGGGAACACATGCACCACATGGGTGATACGGAGGTCATATGGCCAGTGAGTATAAGGGGGTGTCAGACATAAGGCAGCATGCTTCACTGTGCCCTGGGGGGAGTAGTGTATATGAATGTGGACATATGCACCATACAACACACACACGAACACACAGGGTCCAGTTCGGACATGCATGGGTGCATGTCTGCATGGGTGTGTGGTGGCCAACAGTGCCAACAGGCTATACAAGGGTAGGCGATGGGTATACCTTGGCAACAGCTCACATGACAATGGTCTGCATTGTGGCACAGGCCTTTAGCTTCTGCATTTGTCTGAACAGGTGGGTATTGCATCCATTTTTCAGGCACCTGGATGACCATTGTGTGTGGCCAATGCTGTGTATCACTTGCCATGTATGTGTTCCCTAGTCCATGACTTGGATGGTGTCTAAGATGTGCACACATCCCACATGCATGTACAGTGACATGTGGAACTGTACCTGGGGTGTCTGGCCCATACTGTGAACACAACCTATCATCAGATGTGCCAGTCTTGCCCACATGTGGCAGGGAGTGGTACTGGTCAGCAGGTCTACCCTGCACCCATATTGATAGTATGCTAACAGCATTTCCTGATGTCAGTGTCATCTGTCCATACAGGCCATGTTGTCAGGCACGGTATGTCCATTGTGAGTCACATGTGAAGGTACAGTGGGGTTGCTACCTGTGATTGGCAGGCCTTGATGTCACATGTATGGGTATGGCTTTGCACCCTAGCCTCTCAGCCATTTACATCTGTTATCCCTGTATGGTTGACACTGTGATATATAGTAGGGCCACCATAAATGAAATCAGTAAAACCTCTCCACATTGCCCACAGGTGTCACAAACTGACAACCACCTCTACACAGGACACCAGTTACAAACACACACACACACAGACACACACAGACACACACACACACACACACACACACACACACACACACACCTGTCATGTCTGGGAGTAGAACCCCGACCTAGCTGGTTTACTACACTACAGCACTGCGCAGTTATATTATGTGCCACGTACATTACTGAAGTCCATCTTCCCCAAAGGTGTATTTCACAATTAATGACATCAGCAGGACTACCAAAGTAGGACATTTGTAATGTAGTGCGAGTGAGTAGCCTATAATGCATTTCTCCATACACAGACACAGAGACACACACATCACATCCGGAAATGACATGGATGGAGGTGGGACACTACCACCATTCTAAATCCCACTACAGCAGTACGCAGTTACAGAACTAGTTACAGCTACGGCGATTACTGGGCTATCAATTTCCCAGAGGTGTACTTCTAGATGAGTAACAATGGCAGCCTTGGCAAAGTAGTGTATTTATATTGTATGGATTGTGAGTAGCCTAAAAAGCATTACTCTCTACCCAGTCAGACACACACACACAGACTCACACACAAACAGTTGCCAGGGCTGAAGTTCGAACACCTACCTAATTAGTTTATCACACTACAGCAATACGCAGTTATAGGATGCACCATGGTGATTACTGGGCTATCATGTTCCCAGAGGTGTACATCTAGATGAGTGACATCAGCAGCCTTGGCAAAATAGTGCATTTGTATTGTATGGAATGTGGGTAGCCTAAAAAGCATTGCTCTCTATCCAGTCAGACACACACAGTTGCCAGGGCTGGGGTTCGAACATCTATCTAACTATTTTATCACACTACAGCAGTACGCAGTTACAGGATGCGCACAGCAATTACTGGGTGATTATGTTCCCAGAGGTGTATTACTAGATGAGTGACATCAGCAGCCTTGGCAAAGTAGTGTATTTGTATTGTATGGAGTGTGGATAGCCTGAAAAGCATTACTCTCTACCCAGTCAGACACACACACAAACCCACACAGTTGCCAGGGCTGGGGTTCGAACACCTACCTAACTACTTTATCACACTACAGCAGTATACAGTTACAGGATGCACCACAGCGATTACTGGTTTATTATGTTCCCAGAGGTGTACTTCTAGAAGAGTGACATCAGCAACTTTGGCAAAGTAGTGTATTTGTATTGTATGGAGTGTGGGTAGCCTAAAAGGATTGCTCTTTACCCAGTCAGACACACACACACACACACACACATACACAGTTGCCTGGGCTTGGGCTAGAACACCTACCTAACTACTTTATCACACTACAGCAGTATGCTGTTACAGGATGCGCCACGGTGATTACTGAGTGATTATGTTCTCAGAGGTGTACTTCTAGATGAGTGACATCAGCAGCCTTGGTAAAGTAGTGCATTTGTATTGTATGGAATGTGGGTAGCCCAAAACACATTGCACTCTACCCAGTCAGAAACACACAGTTGCCAGGGCTGGGATTCAAACACCTACCTAACTAGTTTAGCACACTACAGCAGTATGCAGTTACAGGACGCACCACGGCAATTTCTGGTTTATAATGTTCCCAGAGGTGCACTTCTAGATGAGTGACATGAGCAGCCTTGGCAAAGTAGTGTATTTGTATTGTATGGAGTGTGGGTAGCCTAAAAAGCATTGCTTTCTACCCCGTCAGGCACACACACAGACTCACACAGTTTGCCAGGACGGGGGTTTGAACACCTACCAAGCTAGCTTATTATACTTCAGCAATACGCAGTTACAGGATGTGCCACAGCAATTACTGAGCTATCATGTTCCCCGGGGTATACATCTAGAACAGTGACATCAGCAGCCTTGGCAAAGTAGTGTATTTGTATTGTATGGAGTGTGGGTAGCCTAAAAAGCATTGCTCTCTACCCAGTCAGACACACACACACACACACACACACACACACACACACACACACACACACACACACACACACACACACACAGTTGCCAGAGCTGGGGTTCAAACACCTACCTAACTAGTTTATCACACTAAAGCAGTACACAGTCACAGGATGCACCACAGAAATTATGCTATCATGTTCCCAGAGGTGTACGTCTAAGTGAGTGACATCAGCAGCCTTGCCAAAGTTGAATATATGTATTGCACGGAGTGTGAGTAGCCTAACAAGCATTTCACTCTACACAGTCAGAAGCAGACAGGCACACACACAAACACACACTCACACAATTGACAGGTGTGGGTTTAGTACTGCTACCTAACTACTCTGTCACTACAGCAGTATGCAGTTATGGGACATGACATGCATTTTACTGAGCTATAGCTCTCCCAAAGGTGTAATTCACATTGGATGACCTTAGCGGGCTTGTCATACTACTGCTATGGGGAGGGCAATGTGTGCATGGGCCATGCCCCATTCACGTAGAGTGGCATGCCACATGCAGGCACACATGGGGTCATATGTCACAGGTGCGTGTATACAGCTACTAGATGGCTACCTCCTTGTACAGTCTTGTTGCACAGCTGGCACATACACCACATAGTCTGTTATGCTGGCAGGTACTGGTAGCTAGTATCCGCAGTGGGTTACATCTGCACCTCATGTGTTGGGGGCCCTTAGGCTGTGTGCCAGTTGGGAGAGGCCCACATGGCTCCTTGTCATGGTCACCCTCTTCCACACATCTATGACCGTGTGCCTGTGGCTTATTATAGTGTGCTGTCCTTACATATTTGTCTGCATTCCTATCACTGTGTGTGCAAGGCAGGTGTGGTGCATACTGACATGTGTTCACACTGAGAACTGCAACTTCCTGATATGTCTGGTCCACTGGTATATGCAGACATAGCCTTCATGTGTTTACGTCTGTAAGCATACCCAGTATGACCTCTCAGTATGTTGTTGACTGACATTGCCTTCAGTACTCCAAGTGTATGAGCATGCCCAGTATGGCCATCTGTGTTGTATGTGTGGACCACATCCAGGTGGTTTGTACTGCAGTGCTGACCTTTTGTTGTACACCAACGGGTAGCATGCTGTGTCTGCAGGGTATCCATCGGTAATTTGCCATTGACTGTTGCTACATTTCTGCGTAGCGCGGGGGGGACACCTGACTGTTTCTACTGTTCTACACAGGAGTGCGGGGGCACACCTGACTGTTACTCTGTGTGTAAGTTGGAGGAGGGGTGCACCTGACACTTGTACACATTTGCTAGGACTGTACAGGTAAGTCAGGTACTTCATTTCAGTCTGTAGTCTTACCTATCCTGCTGGCTAGGGCTTAAAAGGGTAGTACAGATCCTAGCTTTGTTTACCTACATATTAGTGTCTGACTTCCTAGCCTTCACAACTTACATCCGACTGCCTGGCCTACTGCAGTCTGTCTGTGTAGGCCTTGGGGAGGGGTTAACCATAGGGCACATTCGGAGGCCATAGTACAGCATTTGTTTGTGTTTGTCTTCACCTGTCCTGCTGGCTGAGACTGTTGCTGGGTATGTGATCCTTCCTCACCAGTATGTGTGGCTCTTATGGACACCCCTGTCCCTCAGGCCATTCCCTGCAGAGGGTTCTGTCACCCTATGTAGTACTGGCTACTATGGTGACTCCAGTATGTGTTACAGATCTCATGCTGCTACTAAGGGTGTCTACTCTCTGCTGCCTTGACATCCGGCCACCCAATTCCCTTGCATGTTCACATCTATACCATAGCTACAGGTAAAAACACATTCTACTCCATTTGACAATTGGTAGGTTGATTGACTTACCTTGAGGGTGTGCCGGACTTGAGGATGGTGCTGGAGGGCTGCCTATGTTGGATGCACATAGTACACTCCCTATACATGGTTAGGCACAGGTAGTGTCATGTTTGGCATCCCTTTTACTATCTGTATGAGTCAGAGAGAGGTGTCATTCCCTGGGGCCCTACTGTGTCAGTGCATATGCTATGCGTTGCCTCTTTGCCAAGGCCAGGGCATACTGGGCACGCCCCCTTCTGCCTCCTGGATCAGGCTCAGGTTGTTCCTCCTCCGAGTCACTCTGTACCTGCATGGGCCTTGGCATTGGTGGGGGGTTGTGTGGCCCTGCCCCATCCTGTTCCTGCTGCAGCTGTTTCTGCAGGATCATATTGTGTAGCATAGCACATACCATTATTATTTGGGTACATGCAGCTGGTGAATACTGCAGGGCTCCACCAGATGTGTCCAGACACTGGAACCGTGACCTGAGCATCCCAAACAAATGCTATATTATAGGTCTGGCCTGTGCGTGTGCATCATTATGGCATTTTTATTCAGGTGTGTGTGCATTTCTGATGGGTGTCATCAGCCACGGCTCTAGTGAATACCCAGCATCCCCCACTAGGTGACCGTAGGGGATGTCCACATCAGCAAATCTGTGGTACAGTTGCGTCAGTTGCCATATGTGTGAATCATCATAGCTTCCAGGGCAGCCAGCACACACATTCAGTATAATGCTCTGGGCATCACATACAACCTGGCAGTAGATGGAGGGTATGCCCCTGTGGTTGATGTAGGCCCTACCCTGCTCACCAAGTGGTGCTTTGATGCATAAGTGTGTGCAGTCTATAGCACCCACTACCCCAGGGTAGTTAGCTATTTGGTGGAAGAGACACATATTGTGGGTCAACACCTCATGTGGGTTGAGGAAATATATGTGCTCACTGGCATGTGCTGACATGGCATCCAGGAATTGGTGGAATACTGTGGATGCTGATGCCTGTGAGATGCCCATGTTATCCCCAGTTGTAGTTTGGGAGGTACCTGTGTCTAGTATACCTAGGCCTACACATACATTGGTATCCACTGGGATGGGTTCCCCTCAGCCAGTGTGGTGTGTTAGGTGTGGCCTGTGCAGCTCAACTATTTGCTGTAGGAGGTCTCTGTCCACCCTATAGCACTCCGCTATCTCAAGCTCATGTAGCCCCTGGTAGGTTACCCTATGTCTGTACACACTTCTCTGTCTCCTCACTGAGGGTTGTTCAGCAGCATTGACATCCTCACCACCCTCAGCCTCTTGCACATATTGTTCTATGTTGCCTGCTTCAGCCCTTCTCATTTTATAGGTTTGGTTTTAAAATTTCCCCACTTGTTTATACTGGTGGTGTAGACTGTGGAATAACCAGGGGGGTATGTGTTTGCTTGGTTTATAGTGGTGTTCTGGGCTGGGCTGGTCTGCTTCCTGTGTGATTAGTTGATTCTGATACATTTCACCTGGCAGCTCAACTAGGTCTCCTTGATTACCTTCCTACTGCTGTTTTCCCTTCCCATTGCCTCCCTCTTTAGGCCCGTGTGTGCGCTGCGCAAATGGAGTGCTCAAATGTGCATGAAGCTGCTTTTTCCTGATTTAACCTCCTTTTTCTTCCAGTACAACCCGGTGTGCGGGGCGCACACCCGCTTACACTTTGTAAAAAGTGCTAGGCAGGTTTAGACACACCCCTAGCTTAGCTGTGCTACGCTAGAAGCAATCCCGAGCCACAGGTCTCCAATCCACTTATAGTATGTCTGACACCCCCCCAAATGATGTCACCTATATTCTAGTCTTGCACCCTGCTATTTATACTCGTACACTCTTGGGACCTGCCTCACACCCTGGGAAAATCTGGGATTCACTAACCCTTCCATCATTTGCATAGGATTGCTTGCTAATACATAGTTACATGTCCCACACTGAGCCTCCCCCCTTAGCAACCATTACGTACTGGCCAGGTTGTCTTCTGACTGCCATTGACTTGCATGGCAGAATACAGATTTTTGTTACAATGCTTATTTCAGGTTTATTTTATTAATTTCTCCCCGATCCCATTTGCACGTCGCTGCCCTATGCTTAACCAGGCAAGATCGGCAAAGATAAAATTAAACGTTGTTTAATTTTTTTCTTTTACATTTTGGAATGCCAATGACCTTCTACGTGGACATTGGCATGCTTCCACAATGATTTGCAGTCTTTATTTGGAGCTGTCATAGCTCCGTTTTGTAGATTGCTGACCTGAAATTGGTTACTAACCGAGTATATTTCTGCACACTGCACTCATCCTACATGTACGGCAGCCAGCTTCCTGGATTGCATATTACCCTCATTTGCATGGTTTCCACCTGCAAATGAGGGTAATTTGCATACAGGAGCTCAAGTCCATGCAGGATTAGCCTAAGAGCTCACGTGCACATCCTGGGAGCTCGTTCCTAGATCGCACGTCGGCCATATTGTCGAAAATAGCTCTTAAACTAATCCTGCACATTATAAAGGGCTTCATAAATCTGGGGGTAAGTCTATTAGATCTCATTTTGAGTAATAATTATTTTCTTTTTGATGGCGAGTTGTTTCTTCAAAAAACAGGGGAAGCGATAGGGTCCTCTTGTGGGGGCACTTTTGCAAATTGTGTTATGGCCCAATGGGAGAATCAAAACCTATTTAAACAAGAATTTTTCAGTTCAAGAGTCCAATGGTACACAAGGTACTTGGACGATATGTTCTTACTTTCTAAAGGTAATTTATCAGAGGTTGAAAATTCCATGGGCATACTAACTAACTTGACCCTTTTTTTGGATTTTACATACCAATTTGAAACAAAAACTATCACCTACTTAGATGTTTTGCTGGATAAAGATATTGTGAATAATAGATATGCTACCAAGATTTTCTGTAAGCCAACATATTCTAATGACTTCTTTCATTTCAGTAGTAATCACCCCCTTCACCAGAAGAGAGCCGTTGGAAAAGGACAGGTAGTCAGGGCATCAAGAATTATTATACTGGATTCAGATTTTGAGGGGGACTGTATGAATCTGAAAGAAATGTACTCAAATAGAGGGTACCCAACCCCTCTAGTGGATGAGCTCATTATGGAAGTAGGGAGAAAAAGGCAAACAGGTAATTTCCAACCAATTTTACATAAAGGAGTAGAAAAGCCTTAACAACTTTTGGATTTAAATAGAAGCCTTATAGTAAACAATGCTAAGTCAAATTTTAGTACTAGCTTTACTACAGTATTTTCAAATGATGCTAGAGAATTAAGGGCTGTTTTGATAAAAAAATTGGACCTTTATTAATGAAGGTGTGAATTTGAGAGACAAGTTGGGTTTGGAGCCTAAAATTACTTTCAGAAGAGGCCCTAATTTAAAGGATTTATTGAATAGGAACATAAAACCTTATGTTCCGAATAAGGGCATGAGGAAGTGTGGCAGATGCCCTTATTGTAAATATATTTCTGTAGGTTCCCCTTTCTCTTTAGGGAAAATAAATTATATTCTGACAGGGAAATATGACTGCAATACTAAGGGGGTTGTCTATTTAACTAGATGTAAATCATGCCCAATATTCTATACAGGAAAGATGGAAAGGCCATTAAAACAAAGAATTTATGAACATCATTATAGCATGATGAGGGGGCGGCCACGGTGGTGCAGTGGTTAGCATTGCCGCCTCACAGCAAGAGGTTCTCCGGTTCAATCCTCGGCTGGGGTGCCTTCTGTGCGGAGTCTGCATGTCCTCCCTGTGGTCACATGGGTTTCCTCCGGGTGCTCTGGTTTCCTCCCACATCCCAAAGACATGCTGCAGGTGGATTGGGTACTCTAAATTGGCCCTAGGTATGAGTATGGGTGTGTGTGTGCCTTCTCTGGAAGGTTGGGTGCCGGGCTGGCAACTCAACACCGTAAAACTCCACTGCCAATCATGAGCAGACAAGGAGATCCGCTGTGATGACCCCTAACTGGGAAAAGCCGAAAGAAGAAGATTATAGCATGATAAGACAAGATAAAAATAATGCACTGGCAAAAAAATACCCTGGAATGTGCTGACCATTCTTTCCATTTTAAAATTATTGAAAAGTTGGAAGTTGACTCTAGAGGGGACCCTTGGGCTTTAAAACTTAAAGACAGAGAGTTACTATGGCAACTGAAAACAAATCCATTTGCCAATCCAGGACTTAATGAATGTTGCTCACTGAAATGTGTCCTGAAATTGAAAGCTTTTCTGCGATGAAAAACATTTTATTCTTACATTTATTTTTACGTTTGTTACATATTATATAAACATGTTGCATAGTTGTATTGATTTTAATTAATACATACAGAAAGTTTTATACTTTATATTTTATATTTTATAAATGCAAGTGGGAGGGGTTATGATGTCATTGCTTATTCATGGCTATTTAAACTGCATAGTGTTTTTACAATGTGTCTGAAGAAGTTACTTCATTGCAAGTGGACACAAGCGCTTATATTAAAAAACTTCAGTAATTTATCATTGAAAAGGAGTGGGGTTTTATCTTCTGAATACTTTTGCTGTTTTGAGTCTTCAAAATATATATGGACAGATATAGATGTATATATATGGATTTACCTCATTTCATCAAAATCCCATATTATCGAATCTCAGTTTATCGACACTCAAAATATCTAGCACTGACTTCATCAAGGCAGTGGAACAACGGATATCTTCCTAGGGTAAGTAACCACTTACCCAAAAAGAAATAACACCCAAACTGCACCATCCTTAACCCACTCAGCTTCCCCCACACCCCCAACTAAATATACCAACTTTGAGATCACACTACAGTTGGCAAAAGGGGAAACTTCACCATCTTGCACAACAGTTTACTTACCCAATGAAGATCTCCATTACTCCGCTGCTTCGATGAAATGGGAGTTGGATATTTTGAGTATCGACAAAGTGAGATTTGATAACATGGGATTTTGATGAAATCAGGTAGACCCATATATATATATATATATATATATATATATATATATATATATATATATATATATATATATATATATATATATATATATATATATATATATATATATATATACACATACACAGCACAGTATATATATATATATATATATATATATATATATATATATATATATATATATATATATATATATATATATATATATATATATATATATATATATATATATATATACTCTGATGAAGAAGCTGGTGTCACGAAAGCGCTCACCTCTTTTACTAATAAAGCTGTTATTCTACATAGCCGTGGCTGCTACCTCCTGCTTTGTTTTTTACTGTTTATATATATATATATATATATGTATATATATATTATAGCTATGGGATTTTCATTGCTTAGTCTCAAATTGCTCCAGACTTGCTGATCAAACCCAAGAAAAAGATTCGAGCATCTGCACAAAATCACAATCATCCACATAGATGGCAGCACTACTCCTGTACTGTCCAGCCCTCACTTTTAAGGAATCAAATGGGTGATATATCTTTGATACCTGGGGGAGCAAACACACAATTACAGAAATGGAAGTAAAGCTTGATGATCAGAGAGTGATGACAAAAAAAAAAACATGTTTCCCACAAAACTGCATGTCTTTATTCCCAATTTCCTAACTTTGGTATTGTATTAGTAAGTGTTGTAAGCTGAATTTTTTATGACAAACAAAGATTTAATTTGAGCCTTCTGTTAAGTGAGCAGTGTAGAGTGGAAGAAACTACTTTACTAAAGTGTAATTAAGTATGGCCAGCATTAAGCATAAAACTCTACTGATATGCTTGCTTTATTTTTTGTTATGTGTAGTTTTTAATAACTTTCAGATATAAATATACTTGCAGATATATATATATATATATATATATATATATATATATATATAAATATATAGGTTCATAGGTGTTTGCTAGTCTAATGACCACAAGGGCCTTTTTAAGCCTAGCCATGCATCCCAGATCTCTGACAAGTTATGGTACCCTTGATAAGTGTAAGCAGGGGCTTTGGAGATGAAACATTTACAATCAGGCCTGGGAAGTTAACCATTTACAGATTGCCTGTGTCCATTAGAGACATAGCTGCCAAGCTAGGGATGAATTTCTTATTCCCCATCCAACTGTCCAAGTTACACTTAAATTGGGTTAGGGAGGAACTCTGCTTCACATTGATGGGGAGCCTGTTCCAGAGATGGGGTAATCTCTGGGATACATACCTGTTTCTCCAGCAGGTCCTATTTATATCACAGGCAAGGTTTAAGTCTTTAGAATGGGTAATTCTGGTGCTGTTTGCCTATTTTGATATCCAAATTGAGGTCCATCAGAGTGGGTTATGACAATGATCTGTATGCCAGGCATAGATCTCCCCACAAAAGCCTGTAGGAGACAAAATACAGGTATAGGGCCTTACGGAGGTCTGCATAGGACATGTTACTTATGCCCTGTATTCTTTTAGTGAGGAACCTCTTTGGATGTTCCAGTTGTTAAATATGCCTAGTTGGGTACATACCAAACGGGACACTGTACTCAACGACAGGTCTGAGATAGGTCTGATGAATGCCGAATACGTGGAACAATGACTTTCTTGGACCTATATGTCACAGCTTTGTTTACAAGTTGTGCAACAAATATTGATTTCCTCAATACTGTAGATACGTGATGGTCAATGACTAGATTACTGCCTATATGAGTCCCTATGTCCCTGACTACTGGATCAAGTCTAAGGGGTGTATTGTCAGTATGATAGTTACCAGGAGTGTATGACTTCCCAAAGGATATTATTAGGATATTTCTTGGCATTTAGTTTTAGTCCATGGCTCTGACACCAGTTGTTAACTGTGTAAACCCTTCCTTTAGATATATGTGTTTATGTGCATAGATATATATATATATATATATATATATATTTATATATGAGTATATATATCTATATATGTATATATATATATATATATATATATATATATATATATATATATATATATATATATATATATATATATATATATATATATACACATACACATACTCATGTGTATACATATCTATCTATATATATATATATATATATATATATAAAAAATATATATATATATCTATATATATATATATATATATATATATATATATACACACACACACACATGCACACGCACACAGACACACACACACACACACACACACACACACACACACACACACACACACACACACACACACACACACACACACACACACACACACACACATATCTTCAGTTTAAAGAGCATCTACAAGTAAGGATTTATTAATACATATATACATTTTTTGTTTTAAATTAGGAATTTATACATATTCTATACATTTAAGCATCAGTACAGTAAATGTTTATTGATGCTCATGGGCTAAAGTTTTATTCTTTTTTTAAATATAAACAATAAATACGAAGCTCTAGCATTTTTCTTTCCTAAACATTACACTGTTGGGGGCTTCCTACAGCCACCTGTGCTAAAGACAAGACACTGTTTTACCAGTGAGATCCAAACAATCACAAGCCACACACCACAGGGCTGGACTGAATGACCAGCATCCCCACTGGAAATGGTCTGGTCTGGCAGATGGATTTTTATTCATCTGCACAGCCAGATCCTCAGGTCCTTATGGGAGTGTTTAATAGCATATAGCTTCCATATTGCCATAAATATCTTTGTTTCTGACAAAAAATGGGCTTCCACAAAAGAAGTTATATGAGCAATCAACAGATGAATTACATTAAGCGTTGATAACTTTGAAACAGATATACTGTGATAAAGTAGACTCTCACCTTTTACTGTGAATGGGGGTGGAGTGGAGTGGGGTTTTTTGTTGTTTTTTATTAATAAGATTAATCACTGCTTTTGTTCAGTATTAACTTCACTGGGTGTAATTTTACATGCAAAATATTTAAAATGTTCAATTTGCTGGCATGTGAGGGCAAGCATTTCATTTATTACAATAGTTTGAAACTTGTATTTAGTTTTTCACTCAGATGTATTTTGATGTTACTGTAGGGCATTTTATAGAAAATTCTCCCTGATAAAATCTTTTATAATTACAAGTACTCTTCATTAAATGAAAACAATTTCCTTCCAGGTTTTGTCATTTAAAAGTATTCTAATTATAAAATAGACAATGACTGAAATCTCCTGTTACAGTTTTAAAATTGTTTTATAAAAGTTTTGGATTAGTGGGAAAAATAACTGAGATTTTTAAGAACATTTCACAAACTGATTTGTTTTCCACAGTTTTCTCTAAAACTCATACTGCTTTACAACGTAAACCTGTTATTCCTCTATGCCAGTCCTGAATCAGAGAACCATAGTTCTAAAGTACTGATTCTGAAAGAGCAACATAGCTGAGGTTTATGTTTACACTGATGAAAGAGCAGCTCAGCAGATCATGAAAAGGAAGAAGTAGCTTCAAAACTGCAGTCACAATACCCAACCTGCCCATAAATGGTATCTACTAGGAGTGACACTGTTGTTGTCTTGGGGCAGGCAGGCAGATCCAAGATCTGTAGTGTCAATGCCATTCTGATGATCAGTTCTCATCTCAGGGGGGATGACATAGTTGTTCTTTGCTGCACTGACACTCTTGTACAAAAAATAAAGGGTAATTATGGTGCCAGTAAGGAAATAGGGGCTGGAGTGCATGTACTGTTAGCTTGCTGAATTTTAATGCCTTTATGAAGATTTTCAGACAATTATTCTATGCACCTTATTTACTGATGACAAATGACAGCACAGGTTCCTCTCAGTTTTCTATAGCTGTTTGTCATTTTCCTGATCTGTCATTGCTCACTGTGTCTAAAATGACAGTCATACCTTGTCTGGCATTTAGGAGAGAAGATTAAAGTTATGAGCTATAGATGAGCTGTTAAGTGTAGTCCGGGGTTTGATTCCTTCAGTCCAGTCTCTTACTGTATGTCTCTGAGCAAGACACTTAACCAGACAGTGCTATTCAGCAGTTGTCAAAATTCAGCTGGACTCTTTACAGGTCACTTGACCACATGCCTAGTAACTAACTACAAACCCTGGCAGCAGTCAGCAATCAGTGGCAAGAGGAATTCTGGTATGAAATGCTAGCTGTGGATGTGGAAAACTAGAAGAACAGATGATTTTGTAAGTAAGAAACAGTTGTGCAAATACAGATGTGTTTACACAGATAGCTGTTTTTCCTTCATATGTAATAATCAAAATATACAACTAAATTAGTATTCATACCATTGATAAAATATAAAAACAGTTTAAATGGAACACAGTTGTTGATGAGCACTTCACAGAATTTTTTGGCAACACAAATTACAAGGAAATACAGTGATTTAAAAAAATCTATATTTGCTATAGGGTCATATTTATCATGGAAGCTAGATGTCTCTAAGAAGGATCCTTCAGCAAGTGCTATTTTTATGTAGTAAAATCAGTGAAACCAGTTTTAGCACTAATAGACTTAACATTTTCCCCATGACTCTGTGACCATGGAGTTGCTATGCATACATACTTTTGTGGATGCTTCAAAGGATTCATAGTGTTTTAAAGCTATTTTAGTCTAATTACCATGTAAATCTTGTAATATCCACCCTTACGCTTTAGCTCTTTTGTCAAGCAGGGACAGGCATGTTAGTCCTGTGGTAAATTTGAGAGTATGTATCCAGTCATCCATGTTTAATACAAAGGAAGATATTGAACTGCATTGCTTAACCCACAAAGTTTATTCCACAGAAGGGTAAAGTACTGAATGATGAATATATATATATATATATATATATATATATATATATATATATATATATATATATATATATATATATCTGTTATGTTCTGTCTCTGCTGCTGAAGGTTCAGGTTTCCGGTTCTGGTTTTAGCTACATTGTCTGACTTTTTAATATATATAAGTTGAAGGACCACCAGATCTCTAATGGAGTATTAAGTGAGTCACAGATCACCCCTCAGAAATATGTAAGACAGAGTACATAATAAGGATTCTACTCTCTCCTGTTAACTAAGGTTCTTAAGAGCAGAGATCTTTTCAGTTAGGAACCTTCCTGAAAGGGTAATGACAGGGGCTTGTCCTACAAAGAATACTTACTCTTAGATTCACTGAACGTCAGCAATTTCATTTTTCTTAAATAGCACTCACTGAAATTACCTTGGGCAGGTCACCATGAATCTCTTGACAAGACCAGCATATACAAGAGATATCTGGAGCTTTAGCAAGACATTTAATGAAGCCTTTTCTCAGGGTCATCACAGAAAATAAGCACTCTCTTTATACAGACCTTAAAACAATCAATGGCAAAACCAGATATTTAAAGCACCTAACTAACAATGATAGTACACTAATCCTGTGGAAAAAAAGGATAAGGTAAGTGACCTTCTTTGCAGTGAAAGCAATGAAGGCAGCATAGTGTGCGTGTGCGTGCGTGTGTGTGCATGTGTGTGCGTGTGTGTGTGTGTGTGTGTGTGTGTGTGTGTGAACAGGTGAAGTCTAAGGCAGGCTATTGGACTTTTTCTCCTTTTTTGATTCTGAACATCGATGTCACTTGGTCGCATCTTTCCTTACTCATTATATCTTCTAACTCAGATTATTATTTATACCTTGCATATGATTGGAATTATTCATGGAGTGCCCCATAAAAAAGTACTGGCATTTTTAAAACACAGTGAGTCTGCTCTAACAGGTCATTTATATCTGTGATCCTTTGCATAACAAAGCAATAATTTAAATATTTTGTAATACAGTTTCTCAGAAATCATTATACATTTAAATAAAAGTCACAGTATACACAATTTATGTTGTTCAGTCAGATGATATTATTATATCCATGTCTTACCTTCTTTTCCTAACTTCATTTTGACCTCTTCATAATAATCATAACTTTATAAACAATTAACACCACTCAGTATGTATATAATACAAAGATTTCCTATCTCTCACTCCTTTATTTCTGTCAGTGCAGCTATGAATACTTCTAAATATGAAGAAGTCAAGATTTGTTTTTAATAAAATTCAAACCTGATACAAGAGCAAAGATCCTGCAATCATAATGATGAATGGCTATACCCTGTTTCCATTGCAAATTCCTGGAATGTGTTTTCAAAACAAATTTGTATAGAACAAAGCCATTCAATATTTCTTAGAAAAAATAAAATCTATCTTCAAAAATGGATTTATCCATGATCATCATCATTTATTTCTTTTCTTACCTTTATCTTGTATCTTTTTTTTCCAAAATAGTTTTTTTTAATGTTGTCATGTGCTATCTTACATTTTAGTCTATCTTTATATGTTTGAAATTTGTTGTAGTAATCTTTACTGCATATCATTTTTGAATGTGCTTTTGTATTACAAATGTAATGTTCTAAACTTTTTGTAATTGTGATCATTGGAGCTTTTCTCTTAAGGCTTCGCTAAAACTTTATTTTAGCCCAGACTATCAAAACAAACAGCTAAACAAAATGAATAAATAAATAGTTTTCCATCAGCAAAATAACAACCAATGAGCCACTGCAATTCTGACACCCTTGTGAAAAATGTATATTTGCATTGAACTGCTGAAAATGAAAATGTTATCAAACGGATAAAAATGAATCCAAAGATGTAAACATCCTGCACTAATTTTTCACTGTACTGATATTAAGATTCATCTCTGAATAACTGTCATACAGGTGTTTTGCCTGCATGCTCAGCATAAGAAGTTATCCTTCAGGAGAGAACTGCGCAAGAGCTCATTCAATGCATTATAGGCCCTACTCAGTCTAAGTCTGGACTCAGAAAACTAAAGAAGCATTGCAAGGTCAGAATACTCAAAACTAGATACAATTGTGAACCATATATCTAGAAATAGATATATCAAATTAACTATTGAACTGTCAGTTCCAAGTCAATTTGGAAGAGTAAGTTTGCATTCAAGAGAGTTGTGACTCGGTGGGAAAACTGATGAGATTCAGTAACACAAAACAAGCTGAAAGTGTAGCTATAATATATTACAAAATGATAAGGTTATAAGCAGTTGCTGGAAGATGACAGGGAACAATGTGATAAAAAAAGCCCAAGTGTCAATTTAATATTAACATTTACTGTAAAACTCCACTGCCAAATATGAGCAGACAGGTGATCCACTGTGGCGACCCCTAACCGGGAAAAGACGAAAGAAGAAGAAGAAGTAAGAGAAAGTGTGCTTCAAAAAGAAACAGCTTAGCCAATTCACGTCTGCTTATCTTTTTCTTTAACTCACTTATTGATTTTTTACAATTGTTTTTGCATGCCATTTAATTTTAAACTTT
Source organism: Protopterus annectens (assembly GCF_019279795.1). Taxonomy (NCBI): domain Eukaryota; kingdom Metazoa; phylum Chordata; order Ceratodontiformes; family Protopteridae; genus Protopterus; species Protopterus annectens. Next base: position 9,380,649 of record NC_056736.1, on the reverse strand, counting down.
ATCACTTATGTATTAAATAATTCCCTCACTTACTCAACTACAAGTCTCATAATCCCACAATTTCATCCAGAAAAGATGTCATCTTTCCATCATTGACCTTGATTCTGTTAACAAAAGTGATGGCACTTCCTTTATTCTCCACACAAGAAATATTTCTGTGTCTTTATTATACCATTTATGTTTTCCAATTTTTTACAGGAACCCTTTCTTCTCTAAGAATTATTTCAACTGTGTATGAAAAACTTCTTCATAGTACTGCATGCTACGTACATACTCATTGCTTATTTCCTCCCAAAATTTCCTTCCATCTTCGTATACTCCTTTTTATATTTATCCTTCTACATTATCCACCTGAATGTCCTGCTGTTGTAGAAGGAAGCAGTAGTCCACAAAAAAAAAAAAATGCACAATAACTGAAACACCTAAATAGAGCCATAAAGACGTGGACTATTGATGCGAAGGAAGAAACTACTTATCATTACTGTTATGCATGTTGTCCAGAATTTCCAGATAGCAAATATTGAAAAAGATTATACAACAGATTCATGAAAAACACTATACAGACTAAAAAAACGTGGGCCATTCGGAAAAAAGTATAAAAATATAAAGTACAAAAACTAGAGATTTTTCAAAGGTATAAAAAAGAAACATGGGCATCAGAAAGAAAGAGAAACCTGATATGTTGTAATAGTTATGCAAAGGAGAAAGCCAAACTAATGAATACAAAAAAGCATATCCAAAACACTAATGCATAAAAAAGGATATCCAAAGATATCTGAATAAAAATACAGGAAAAGGCCCCCAGATATAGAAAATTTCAAAATACAAAACATACGATCATAAAAGTGGAATGTATAAGAGAAGACTGGTAAAGTACAAGTTAAACAAATAGAAGATGAAGTTATGGAATATCTGCAAAGTGAAGGATTTAGTGTAGAAAGTCTAAATCAGGTTATTTCACAGCATGATAGAACAATGAGTCTCCATATTAAGAAGAAACAGATAGAGCAGGGGACATCTGAAGAAGAAATATGGACATGGGAAAGAAAAGGAGATTTAATATGGTGCAATATTTATGAGAAGGGCAGAGCAAAACTAATCAATACAAAAAAGAAGCACCAAAGATGTTTGACAAGAAATACAGGCAGAGACATCCAGATATGAAAAAATTTACAATACAAGAAATAAGTAAACAAAGTGGAAAGTAGAAAAGAGGATCAGTTATTGAGATGTTAAAGAAAAAGAAACTAAAGTTATGGAGTACCTGTGAAGTGAAGGATTTAGTGTGGAAAATCAAAATCTGGTAGTGTCACAGCATGTTGGAACAGCGAGTCACCAAATTAAGGAGAAACGGGTGAAATGGGAAATATCTAATCATTTGCCACATGAAGATACTCTGGAGCCTTCAGCAAGAAACCAGTACAAAAGTTCAATTTTTGTTGCACAGCAAAGGAAGGAAAAGTAAATGACTGCAACTCTGACACAGTAAATATTGTGGAGTGATAGGCCAGTGAGCTCCTATATAAAAGAGTAACAGATGACGCAGGATATCACAGGAAGATGTGCTGGAATTTTCTATATAATGCTTGCAGGAAACAAAAAATAAAGAATGTGTCCTCAGTTCAGAAGAAAAAGATCTAAGGGAAGAGTTGTTTGACTTAATAGAGATGAATTGACTTATTAAGACTGATGAAAGAAATAAATTACAGGAAATCAGTAAGACCCAAAATGTTAGAAGTCTGATAAAACAAATGAACATGGTAATCAAAACTATTAACACAAATTCACTTAGTATAGCAAAAGTAAGTAGGATATATTACTGTGCAGCAAAATTAGTAGCAGATAAAGTGTTACCACAAAACTAGAGGGCAACAAGGGAAAGGAAGGGAAGAAATCAAACGTCATCATGGGAGTGTGGAATAAAGAAATCTATAAAGCAATCCAGACAAGAAGAGTCACTGTTAGAAGAGTATAGAAGAGGGGACAGATCAACAAAAATACTCAGAACAATAGATGTGATGCAGTATTAGAAAAGGCCAGGATTTTTAATGCACACTATTGCAAATAATAAACTAAAAATATCAGCACAGGCAGAAAAAAAACTAGAAGATACATGGATAAATATAAAGGAAATAAAAAAAAAAGTTTTATTGGCAATTGGGAAACAAAGCAAAAAGAATTGAAACACCAGCAAAAAAAAAAAAAAGAAAATAGACACATTTGGTGAAATATCTATGAAGATCCTGTGGAACATAACAAAGATGCTGAATGGACAGAAGCAAAAGAGATAGTAAGAAGTTCAAATATACAAGATATGAAATGGGATGCGGTAATGACCACAGAAAGTGAAAAAAATAAGAAAATCTCCTAATTGCTCAACCCCAGGCTCAGATGCAGCATCTAATTTTTGGCTAAAACTATTAACATCATTCCATCAAGATGTAGCTCTGTGAAAGATCTACTTATATGCATACCCCAAACATACATCAATCTGGATAAAAACAGGAAAGACGATACTCCTCCTTTACAGTGAACCTGCAAGCTATCCATATATCCATATACCAATAACTTGCCTTTTGACAACGTCTAAGCTATATACTGGAATTGATGCCAACAGAGTCTAGTCATTTAGAAGGAAACTTAGTCATGGAAATAGATCAAAATGGTAACAAAAGAAAGCCATGCAACAAATATTATTTGCTGTTAAATAAAATCACAATGGAAAATTGAAAAAAAGGAAAGAATCTAAGTATGGCATGGATAGATTTTAAAAAAAAAACATCTGACAACATCCTACATTAATGGATAAAGGAGTGCTTACAGATATATAAGATACACCCTAACTTAATTGATTACATTACAATGACCATGAAACAGTGGCACACTACTTTGCAGCTAAGCCATGATAAAGGGCAAATTAACCCAAGGATAAACAAATCAAATGTGGATATTCCAGTGTTCTTTTCTCCTGCCCTTAATCCATTAAGCTGTCTACTTAACACATTAGTTCATGGTACAATTTGGCTCCCAGACAACAGCAACGTGTATGAATTTCATCATTGTTTTTGGATGATTTAAAACTGTATAGTTCAAAATATGAGGAGTTGAAAGCACAAGTGATCAAAACTTTCCCAGGTGATATGACAATGTCATCTGGTCTTGATAATGTGCAAAAGCAACATTTAAAGCAGGAAATGTGCAGCATCAAGAAAATATCAGTTTGGGACAGGAATGTGAGCAAGTGGGAGTGTATAATTATTTTGGAACCGATGAAAGAATGATAACAAATCAAGAACAAATGTGAACAAAAGTCAGCAAAGAATATTTTAGAAGGCTAAAATCAATACCGAAAACACATGTAGGAAAAAAGTGCTAGCAATAAACCCATTTAGTCTTCCTGTTCTAACTTACAGTTCTGGGTGATTAACTGGTCCCAAAATGTATTGGATCAGTTGGACAAGAAAACAAGAAAAATTGCTTTTCATTTATCAAGTTTTATATAAAATCAGTGAGTACCAAGATTATATACCAATCATTCGGAAGGAGTTATGAACCTCCTCGAAACTGATTACATGTATAGATCTGTAATCAGGATTATGTACATATCTGCTGACTTCTTCAGATCCAAACATAGTGAAAGTTTTGAAATATGAAGAAAACAAATCAAGATGACTTCCCTGCTTAATTTAGCAGAAGTATATCTGTGTCAGGAAGGAATGGAAAATAAACCAGAAGTAGATGAAAATCAGGCAGCAACTTAATGTGCCAGAAAAAAAAAACAAAAGAAAGAATATGCAGAGAGGGATTAGACAAGAAGGCAAGAAATGTAGAAAAGGCATAAATATAGTTGCAAGCACAGAAAAATCAGCCTCGTGTCAATCAGGGTGTGGCACAGGAATTATTAAGGAGAGGTGAATTTAAATCAAAAGGTTAATATTAGTGACCCAGGATACTGGACTACATACATCTTAGTTTACAAAGTCCATTGAGCATGTGGGAAAAACAGACAAATGCAGGTTGTGTAAAAAAAGAACTGGAAACAGTTGTTGGGTGTGATACAGTAATAGCAGAGGCCTTGTGTACTGAAAGGCATAATAATGTGACAAAACTTTTGCATTGTGGATTTTGCAAACATTATAATATCACAGTAGCTGACGAGCATTGGAAATCTCAGTCACAAAGTATTAATGAAGAATGATGAAGATTATACCACATGATCATACATTACCAACAGTTAAAAATACAGATGCGAGAAAACCAGATACAGTAGTTTATGAAAAGAAGACAAAAGTAGCATTGATCATTGAAATTGTAACACCCAGTGATTACAGTGTCTTACACATAGAAAGACATAAAGTCATAAAATACCAGGAGTTGCAGGTAGAAACAAGGGCGGTGTGGAAGAATGATACCCAGACAGTTCCAATGGTAGTAGAAGCAATGGGTCTCATAAAGAAATATTGACAATCTTATTTAAATATGCTAACAATACATGTAACTCTGTATGAATTTCAGAAGGAGTCAGTTCTGGGCTCAATGTGGGTGCTGTAAAAAGCACTTTGGGCTAACATCAATGATTGGAATAATACTAATTTCACAAACTTCAATCATACTTTGATATACAAATGGGGTCCATTCCCATCATGGTATTACAAACCCAAAAGGCTTGGACAAATTAAAGAGAGAACAATTACTTTAACATCAAACAGCTTAACTTGATTCTTAAATAATATTTCTATATCAAAGCAGAGTTCCTTTCCAAAATCCCATACAATGTTCCATCCTCACATTTTGTCCATCTGCTCTTTTTGTACAACATTTTCTAATCTAGTATCTTTTAAGCATATTTTAACTGTGTTTTGATCTTGGCACCGTTCCTGTATCACTAAATGTCTTACTTCACTCTTTATTATGTTAATATTTATTGCAATAACATTTAAGTTATCCCTTTCATTCTTTCCAACTTTTTTCACTGTAACAAAAACTTTATTTTCTTTACTCTGTTTGCAAAATGATTGCACAATCCCCCTTTTCCTTCTGTTTCTCCTCACTTTAATATTGGCTTAAAATGTCCATACATATTTTGTGTTTGTACTTTATACTGCTTCTCGGACTTTCCTCATTGCATATTAGCTTCATTCTCATTCTTCATTTCATTCTGTTCCTCCTCATGCAGCTCATGTGTAAAATTTTTAAGAAAATCAGCATTCTGTTAGATATTTTCCCCACTCCCACAAACAGTTCATCATTTTCAGCAGTTTGAAGCAATAATATATAGCCAAACAAAAACTGCCCTACTGACACATGTTCTGTAAGTGATTTTGAAGTCTTTAATTTAATGTTCGGTTTGTCCACACTGTCTGCATTTTTTACAGCAAATCTATATCAAATGTTCATCAGCACCACAGAAATGCATGTGTTAGTTTGCCTACAATATTTTAGCATCCCATTCTTTCCATTTAACAAAATAACACTTGATAAATGTATTCTGCAGGAACTACATCCATATTAATCCAAACCTCCCATGCCTCATTCCATAAAAGTATCTCATCAGTTATGTTTAATTTCAAAAACAATCAGGGAGTTCAATTAAAAATAATCCCTTAGCTCTTCTCAGTCACATCTATAGTCCTGAATCGCACCACAAATGTATTCCTCACTAAATAAGCATTTCCAGAGTAAACCTCTCAATTGTCCAGACTTTCACAGAATGTCCAGATTTTTGCCTCTTATTTCTGGTTTGTTTGTCATAAAATTATGTTTTTTTTTCTGGCAAATCACTGGCAAATCATTGAGAACTGAAGTCAGAAAATAATGCCAGATATTTGAGTTTCAAACTTCATACCCACTGGAAAATTCATGCTAACGCAAAACATGTAGTTTAATCAACATTCTAAGTTTGTAAGAGCAATATTTAAACAGTGTCACTATTTTGGGGCCTTTGTTCCTCCATTATTCATGGCTTGTCCAGATTTCTTGCTCCAAGAGTTTGAGATATGTTCTAGATGAAATGTAACTTATTCATAACTCAGAAAAGGAATTTTGTTTCTTTGATAAAGTCAAAAATGTTTTTACATCCCTGACAGAAAACCCAAGTGGAGCCATTACAAAATCATAAAATACCTGCTAATAGAATTTCCATTTCTGGAGAGAGCAAGATGGCTGCCGTCCTATAGAGAGTGCTGAAACCCAGTAGAGCACAACATTTTACATAAAATATAAGGAAATTCTCTATATCACCAAATACATGAGCAACTAACTGGAATAAGAAATAAATCTGGATCCTAAAAGACAGGATTTCTGCAGATAGCTGTAAGGGTCTCTGCCACATGTGAACTTTGTGCTGTATACTGCTAGGCCGAGGTAATCCTAAATTACAACACAGAAGAATTTCTACCAAATACAGTAAGTCTGATCAAACAAAATGCCTAATGATCAGGAATAATTTACTACAATAAACTCACCTGAAAAGGATACAACATCTAAAAGAGCCAGAACTAGCAAAGCTGTGGAATCTAGTAAAAATGCAAACTCAAATAAAAACAAGTCAGAAAACTCCAACCTAGAAGACTTGAAAGTAGCTTTGCAACCCATTCAGGAAGCTATACAAAACCTATCAACTCAAATCAATGCAATTGGCTCATCTACAGATAAAATACTTACAAGACTGGACAAAATAGAATCTAAAATAATGGATCACGACATTCAAATAGAAAGTCAAATACCAACAAAATACAAGCAAAAATCCTGGATCTAAGCCAGATCTAGACGGAACAACTCATCCCTGAAAATGTAGATCAAAATAAGCTGCTGAACACACTGTCAGAAATCTTATTCCTAGGAAATGATTTAGAAGCTAACCAAATCACTATTGAGAGAGCACATAGGGCTCTTAGACCATCACCAGTTGTAACTAGACCAAGAATTGCATATGCCAAGATCCTTAGCTTTCTTCATGTTAACAAAATATTACTTGCTGCCAAAACAAAAAAATCTGTGGTTTGGAATGGCATGAGCATTACCATTGCTCAAGATCTACCATATCAAATTAAACTAGAGAGACAAAAGCTTGCCCCTTACTGTTCTTTCCTCATAACAAAACAAATCAGATTCCAAATGAAGTTCCCCAACACACTTACCTTTACAATGCAAGACCACAGATACTCATGCAACAACAAGGAAGAAGCAGCTATGATGTTTCTTAAAGTATTTAAAACAAACCCAGGAAAAAACACGTTTTAAAACCCAATAAACGCTAGTTATGCTCTCACTGCCACAAGTAAAAAGAAAAGAAGATCCTTCCACATAATCTAGATTACCTGCTTTGTATAACGCTGCTAAGCTTCTTTTTCCTCTGATGATTTCCGACCGAGGGGCCCTGCTTTTTGCATCCGAAATCAAGTGCTGGTTCCTGGGTATGATCTTCACATAATCCTCGGTCTAAAATAGAAGCTCCAGCTCCCAACAGGCTAGGTTGTCAACACTAACCTTGTGTGAAGGCTGAATTCCCAAGATGCAATGCTTCCTTAAAGCTACAGAGCCCAACTCTACACAGTCCTGCGAAGGAGAATAAAAATGAAAGTGAAGAGTAAAAACAACTCAAGCAACCAGAGGATACAGCAAAACTTCGTGGAGGAAGCAGGCTCACACTAATATGGACAAAATACTGGATATCTCACTATACTAAGGTACTTTAAAAACTACATGGTGAATGTAAAATAGGATAGGATGCTGAAGAAATCTAAGGGCTTAATACATTTAACATTGTACTGTTTAAAGGGCAAACAGTGGAAATGCATAATATAGGGGGATCTTATGTCTGGTTGCATATTAGTCTCTGTTTATTCAGCTAAAAAAGGGAAGGAAAAGAAAGAAAGAAAGAAAAATGTTATTTGTGCAGTTTTGATGAAAATATAGTGTTTCAAAATACTTTAGCATTGTTCAAACCCTGTATGAATACAGAGTCCGAGAAAGGAGTTCTAGATAAATTAAGGGCTCATCAAAATACAGGATATAATGTTTTCTACATGAATGTAAATATATAGTTAACTTAGCAATTTTCTCACTTTACTGGGATAGAATAAGTTTCTATGCTCTGCTGGTTTTGGTTTAACAAACTGGGATACTGGATGAATAGGGATACCCCATGGTTAAACCCTAAAAAGAATTTCTATAGTCTCTATCTAACAATTGTGCTTCTAATAAGAACTGGTATCCCAATCTCTTCCAGGGGGACAGAGGTAGTGGTTAGGCACTGGGATAAAGCTGGAAGAGTTTCTCATCTATATCTAATAATGTATGTATGTGTTCAGGGTCCTGCAGTGATACGGTTATTTAACAGTACAGTACATAGCTTCCGATTTGGTATTCAAGTCCTAAAGAAAAGATGTTGAAGTTAGCCTCGTGGAATGTTAAAGGTTTACAAACAGATAAATTCATGCATCTTGTCTATAAATCCAATCTAGACTTTATAATGATACAAGAAACACACCTACTAAAGGAGCAGTGGGTTCACACGGCAAATAAAAAATGGATCAAATCCATTATAGCAGCTGGTAATAACACCAATAAAGCAGGACTTGCCATCATTATTAAAAATTTGTTCCAATACAATATTTTAAGACAAGATTCAGACCCAGAAGGCAGATGGTGTTATTTTATAACCAAAATTGACAAAGTAGACAAACCAATCTTGATAGTAAATGTATATGCCCTCTCAACACAAATTTATTATGGGCATCTATAACTTAATAAACTCCTCCCAGAACACGACTACATCCTAGGGGGGACTGGAACTCTATTCAAGACCCAAATATAGATAGAACAAACAAAAGCTAAATTCAAAATCAAAAATGATTTTAGACTTAGACCCACACCTCATGTCCCTCACACAAATAGTAAAGGTTTTACCTTCTTTTCACAGTGTCATAAAACTTGGTCCAGACTGGATTTCTTCTTAGTCTCGGACACCCTATTACAATTTAAACTTTCACTAGACACAGAACCTAGATCTCTATCGGATCACGAAAATCACCCTTACAATAGATTGGGCACATTGCAGCTCACGACATAACAATAATAGACTCTGGCACTTGAACCCTAACTTATTAGAAAAACAAGATATTAGAAAAGAAATTGACTTATTACTGGACCAATGCATTTTAGCTATTGTAGATAACACCGTTCCATTCGATATAACTTGGGCTACCACCAAGGTATTAATTAGAGGGATGTTAATTAATAAATACGCTTTCTATAAGAAAAATATTTTCACCAAAGAAAAAAGTATTAAGGATGAAATATCTAAACTTGAGCTTAGGCTGCAGCAGTCTTATTCCGTGGAGGTAGAGAACTCCATTAATCAACTTCAAGCTAAGTTACTAGCACTACAAGCAGAAAATCTATCATTTCAAGAAATAAAAACTCACAGTGGGCCCAACTCCCTCTAGATTCTTGGCAAGACTGCTGAATCAACATAAACCTAATCCACATATCTCGAACTTATTTTTCAGCAAAACAGTTACTCTAACTCACAAGATATAGTTAAGGTCTTCGAGAGCATATATGAAGAGGTGTACAACCCTACCCCCAAAACATTCAATGAACAGGAACTACTTTTATTTATTAATGAACTAAACTTCCCCAGGCTAGAGGTACAACAACAAACTTCTCTATCAGCTGAACTTACACAAGTGGACATCAAAACTATAATTAATAACCTCAAAAATAATAAGGCACCGGTCCTGATGGTTTTTCAGCCGAAGTTCTACAAATGCTTTAGTTCTAAGATGTTGATCATACTACATCACCTATATAATCACATAATACAAGAGGGTATCTCTGACTAAATGCATCCAGAACCATATTAATACCTAAACCAAACAAGGACATGACCAACCCTAATAATTACAGGCCCATTTCTATTATTAATTTGGATATGAGAATTATGGCAATTTTGGCTAATAGAACTAAGACTATAATTACAAAAATTATTTCCCCAGAACAATCTGGGTTTATCAATCAGAGACAAACAGTTGATCAAACTCTAACTCTTGAAGCAATGATATCTTTATCCCTAAAGAAACAAACACCTATCTACACCTTAGCTATAGACGCTTCTAAAGCATTTGATAGAATCAATAAGTCATTTCTGACCTTGATTCTGCAAAAATGTAACTTTCCTACACAGTTTATTCACTATATAAACACTTTACACAACAGAGCATATACCACTCTACAAATTAATAAACTTAGCTCCAAAAAAATAAATATTAACAATGGGATTAGACAAGGCTGCCCCCCTATCACCTTTCCTATTCAACCTATATATTGAGCCCTTATTCTTACTAATAAAACAAAGAACATTTCATAATATACCCCTCCTTTCTAACACTGAAAGTTCTCTATCAGCACGACTTAAATATATATTATTCTCTTCCCAACACGGATCTTTACAAAATCAATAATTCAATAGAATTATTTTCAAAGTTAACTATAAGGTAAACTTGGATAAGACAACAATATTCATTAATAACTACACTCAATTCCCAACTGCAGGTACTATACCTAATATTAAAGTCAGTGCCCACATACAATACCTAGGAATAGCATTCTATACCGATGCACATAATTACTATCAGGACAATGTGATTAAAACATGGAACACCATACAAAAGACTTGGTAAGATGGACATAATTGAAACTCCCCTTCTCTCTAGAGTAGCCATCATTAAAATGAATATCCTCCCCAGAATACTTTTCACTGATCGTCTTCAATAACATCCAATCAACCCTCTCAAAATTCATCTGGCATCCAAGACCCAGCAGGATAAGTTATCAAAAACTATATATCCAAAGGACAAAGGTGGGGTGAGCTTGCCTGACTTTAAACTGGTAGTAGACTAATTAATATTGCAAATTACAGGAACAAATCAATATGTGGTGCCCCAACCTGGTTGAAATTATATCATAACTATTAAAAACATTACAATTTAATCCCAAGGCCCTCCCATTTCTAAAGGGAATATCCAGAAGAAGATACAAAAACAAGTTAAAATAACACAAAAAACTGCTTTTTATTCAACTAAATGAAAAGATGATTGACGAATTCATAACCACACTAAAGAAAAAAGACAGTTTTAGACATTTATCTACTTTAGCAGGAATCTATAACTAATATTGAAAACAACTTAATCTCCGTTTAAATAGAAGGATACTGACATCCCAGATCAACATATAGATACATGTAGAACACTATATACTCAACTTATGATCCTAAACAATGCATATTTTACCACAATATTAAATAAAGAATTTCCATTTCTGGTGTGAAGGTTTACCACAGATTGTCTCCTTTCTCATTTTATACTCTGTATTATAATTTGCCTGTTGTCAGCAGCAACAGCTACTTATATATGTATTTATTGCTTATTTTTCCCACTTCCTAGCTACTACAGAGTTTTTCTTCCTTTCTGTAACATTCACTGCTGCTTATAGTAACTTCCTGAATCTTTTCTTTCTTCTTTTGCATCTGCTAATGCTTCAAAACTCCTACAGCACTTGCTGCATCTTTTTCCCTGACTGTAATCAGTCAATATAACACAAAAGCATTTCCATCTGCCTCCAACCAAGATAAAGCCAGTTAATCACTTGGCTCTTTTTCATCCAACATTTTCTGTAAAACAAAATTCACCAGACCACCTTCCTGAAAACAATATTTCAAACTGTGGGATATCCACTTCCACAATACCTATAACATCCACAAGTGACACAACTTTTGCAGAATCTCAATTTTCAGTGTTGTTATCACTTTGCTCTGCACATCTTCCAGCATATTTACCTCCTCTCCTGTTTCATCTTTCATCTCTTTATGTAGCAGAGCTTTGGACCCTCCACAAGAAAAGAGTAGGGGAAATTTGTGAATGTCCTTGAAAAATGGCATCAGAATGAATACTACCTTGAGTCTTCCCTGAAAAGAGGCCATTAGCCTAGTGGGAATAACATAATAAGTAAATAAATAAATTGTTGGTGTTGTCCAAAAATTATTGTTGGGGATAGCAAGAGTGTGTTGCCATGTTTTCAGTCTGGTGTGGATGGACATCAAAAAAGCAAAGGAGAATATGACAATACAATAAAAATAATTTCAGTTAATCCCACGCCTAAAAAAATGGTTTCACTGAAAACCTGAATTCAGCTAACATTGCAAATTTAAATTCAATTAAATTGACTTTGCTTTTTCTCCTCTGCCATTCAAATGTTAACTTAGAGCGTGTTAGTTCTGGATGGGATGTGAGGGCAAAAAAAAAAAAAAAATCTTTGTTTTAGGTTTTCTGACAACGATTTTCATTGAAACCATTTTAGCAGTTTGGACTGACTGAAATTACCTTTGGTGAATTGACATGAATGTCAGAAAAGGTAGTTACCGATAAGGTGATAATTCTTGGCATTGGCCTGTGATTTTATAATTATGATATATACATTCCTTAAATGTAATCTACTTCCTGTATATTGCTTATCTTACACATTATGTATTTGCAAATCCCTTATGTTATCTTCCATTACTTTTATAATCAGTTGTGGTGGAGTGGTTTGATCTACAGGCCTCGGTTGACACAATACCTGAACAGTGAAATGATCAGATCACTAATTCTCAAATACACGTACAAAGAACTAAAACTCACTAGAAGAGGATCATGTTATATAGAAGAAAGGGAGAGAGGAAGTTCATAACATATGTAAATGATAAAGTCTAAAAAATTATTTTACAACATTTACAAATAGCTTCTAAAGCAGTTAGTTGAGGCATTTGTAGTTGTACTTTTCAGATTGTTTTACTTTCCTTAATAATGAGCTAGGACCCAATCTTTAAGTCTGAATAAGGCATGGAAAGTGGAAACTGTAGTCAGAAATAAGGATTCACCTTCAAATATATGCATATGAGTGTGTGTGTGTGTGTGTGTGTGTGTGTGTGTGTGTGTGTGTGTGTGTGTGTGTGTGTGTGTGTGTGTGTGTGTGTGTGTGTGTGTGTGTGTGTGTGTGTGCGTGTATGTGTGTGCGTGTGTGTCTGTCTGTTTGTCTGTCTGTCTGTCTCAGTGGCTGTGGTTGTCTAAATGAAATGGAATGTGTATAACAGCTGTTTCAAACCAACCATGGAAAGGAGTAGGTATATCTTGAAAAGTGACAAAATTCTGATAGCTGTAATGTGGCAGAAATGACACATGATCTTCCAGTAACTGATTAAACTTTTAGACATGAGGTAATAGTTTTCATATTCTTTTAAGTATTTTCAAAAGACATTTCTGAGGTGAACCAACAAAAGATAGTGAAGAAGCCACTGATCAGTGTTTATAATTGCAGATATAAATGGACCAGTTGGCATAATGGTTAAGGTCTCTGCCTCCCTTGCACAAGGTACAAGGTTTGATTCTTGACCTCTGGTCAATGCCTGTTTGGAGTTTGAATGTTCTCCTAGTGTCTCTGTGGAGTTCCTCCCACTTCTAAATACATGCTGAGTGCTTCCATCTCAAACTCACCAATGAATGGAGCTGAAGGCAGCAGCATAGACTCCACATGTTGCCCTATAGGGGAAAGAGTTGTACAGACCAACCACTTTGGGCATCTACTGTGGTGCACAGTATCCTCACGATAGGAGAATGTGGATCACAGACTGTGAGCTGCTTGGGCTAGCTGACTCTAAATAATTTGGTCATGTTGACTATTGTCACCAAATGGGAATGGGTAGTTACCAGTGATAAGTGGATTGAGAACCCGGCTTACTCCGACCTATGCCAGGGACCCACGCTAATGGTGGGAGGGGTGTATGTGTCCTTATTAGTTACTTTGTTCCCATCATAAGCCCCAGCTACTAGCCATCCAGTGTCCAGTTGCCCACCCTGGATTACCTGGGATAGCTCCATAAGCCAATCAACCTGTAAAACATGAACTAAAATTAGGTTCACTAACAGGACAGCTTGGAAGTGGATGATACAGAGGAGGCTGGACATCTAGTGAAGAAGATTTGGGTGAGACAGGAAGAAGGTAAGAGGAAATGTGGACATGCAGCAAAGAGGTGAATAGTTTGTGTGAGAGAAGATCTGCGACAGTCAGGCATGCATGTTGAATAAGGCAGGAATGTAGCACTGAATCAAAAGAGATGGTGATAGTTAGCACAGCACCCTGACTTCATCTAGAAAATAGGAAAAAGCAGGCTGATGATGATGATATAAATGGACATGTTTTGTTGTGTATATCACTGAATTCACTAGGAAATTGATATGCAGATTCCACCGCGATGATGCAGCGGTTAGCATTGTTGCATCACAGCAAGAGGTTCTCCGGTTCTATTCTTGACTGGGGTGCCTTCTGTGTGGAGTCTGCATGTCCTCCCTGTGGTTGTGTGGGTTTCATCCAGGTCCTCTGGTTTCCTACCACATTTCAAAGGCATGCAGTAGGTGGACAGAATACTTTATTTTGGCCGCAGGTGTGAGTGTGTGTGCAAGTGAGTGGTAGAGATAAATTACCAACCACAGCAAGGCTAGCTAGCCGGTGGTGTAAACCTTGGCTCAAGATGATTGTCATTGTTGAAGTGACAACCAGACCCCATGTGCAAAATGGGAAAAGGGATTGAGGATGGATGGATGGATGGATGGATGGATGGATGGATGGATGGATGGATGGATGGATCCACTCATGGAAATTCTCATATATATCCAGTAATGGAAGAGACTCTGGAAAGGAACAGACTATTTCCTGAATTTGTAGCTCACCAGCAATGTATATTCTATTTTCTGCTTTAGCAGATACTTCTATATTGATGGCATCATTTTTTTAATTACAAGTCATTCATTTTCATGTACCAGATCTCTTATGTTAATGAAGATGCGTTTAATTATTGTTTATAGAAACTGGTCTGTTTTTTCATAACATCAAGTAAATACACATTTAAAAAGGAACACAGCATCAGTGAGTACATTAAGTAGCTTTTTTGCTATACATATGCTGAACTTGCATTTTTAGTATAATTCTTTCAATGGCATTATCACTCAGTTTGAATCATGCAGTAATACTTGTGTTATTTTGTCTATCTATTGACGTCATGCTGCTGCACAAGGGACGCAATACACAAAAGTATCAAGTGTGATGCCAATGACACCCTCCATTCCACATGTGCATTGCTATCTCAATTACTTAGGATGAGAAATGTGCAGCTATTAGAATATTTTTTTACAATTAATATACAGCAATATCGGCATCAGCTGGGGAAATACAGTATTTTTTTCCAGCAAAGAAGCAGGTTATATTTATGGATATGCTCTACAAATTCCTTACTGTGGTGATTGTTTCTGGTCTATTTTTGTTAACATTCATTTGCAACACTACTTGATGCAGGGTCATAAGATAATCATTTGAGATATCTGTACAAAAATGCAGTACCAGCCATAAATTTCTTACCTTTCTTGTCTGATTTAATAAATTGTTTATACACGTGTGTTTATATCTATTTATATGTTTATAGTTACATCTTTATATTTGTTTATCTGTCTTTACATACATATTTAAGATAACTATTTGCATGTGCAACAAATGCATTCCATGCTGCAGGCCACCAAGACATGACGTTCAGTCATAAATACCTTCTTCCTTACAGCTTTCAAAATCTCACTGGTTGCCATTTTTTCTCTCACAAGTGACACTGACCTGTACACAATGCAATAAAATGATGCAGTCAACTCTACCCTATCTTAGTCATTTACACAAGAAAAGCAAAGTAGTGAGTTTATTCACAGCAAAGAAATGTGAATAACTCACACGTTTTTGCCTCACTTTATGGTAACTAACAACAAATAGAGCTATTAAGCTGTGTGCATGTCATAGATAGATAAAGCCTTGACTACACTGCAGATGGCACAGTTTCACATAACTTAACTTCTTGGGTGCCACTAGCACATGGGAGGGATGACAGTAAGTTACAATTGCTATCTTGCCCAACCTAGAAGAGGGCAGCAGGGAGTGACTCTGTAAGCTCAGGAGAAGTCAACATGCACAGGCAAGATTAACTTCTGAGGGCAACTCAAAGCAAAGCTTGAAAGAACCACTGGGGGATGGGGTTTGAGCTCTGCTGAGGGCAGGGTATGGTAGGCTGCCCTGCAGGTATGATACCTAAGCTGGCCATTTAGCAAATGAACTGACTGTGGTAAATGAACAGAAATGAATAGGTTGTTGTACAGGAATTTAATATGGTGTAGGGCTATTGCCTAGCCTGGGAATTCCTAGCTCGTGCTAACAAGGAGTGAATGACATGATTTTTTGCGGTTAGAGAAGCCACCAGGGGCAGAGGAGGATAAAAAATAGACAGTGCTATTATGTTCAATAAGACAATTCATTTAGCAGAGATGGTCACAAAACAAACCAGAGTTCCCGTAAGCACAGATTATTTTATCTAGTACTAGCAATGCAGAATTGCTACAAACCTCATTCAGCACATAGCACACTTCACTGTTAATTCTTTTGCACTGAGCAAACCTGTCATATTGACCTGCAATTCTTTTACCTAAGACACCTGTATAGTTTCTCTATTACAATTAGCAGGAATGGTCGCTGATTACTCCCTGGGTATTTTATTGTAAGTAATGGCTGTAATAAAGCATTGTACTGAAAATAAAATCTTTTATGGTAGAAACTGTAAGTATAATAGCTAAACTACAAGACTGAAATAACATTAAAAAAACATATTTTATACAGCAGTTTAAACAAATGCCAACAGCCATGCCAAAACTTAAGCTTTTCAGCTCAGATTTTCAAAATATATCATCTATGGCCAAGGATCACCTGAACTATGATGCTGAACCTTAAGAACATGGATCGAAACATTATTTACAGAAAATGACTTCAAACCAATATTTATAAATGAAGCAGAACAATTAGTATACAACAGTATGAAAGAAGGATCACTAAAATGACCACTTTGAAAATTTTCTCTAAAAAATTCCATGTATCTAAAAATTTAGAGTGCCGCACGGCCATCAGCTAAAATGGGCCAAGGAAGTATTTATGTTAAAATACACTTCAAAATGCATAGCTATCATATATAAACTACAAAACATAACATTCAAACTGGAAATGTACAAATGCGCATTTTACAATTACAATAAGGCACATAGGGGTGTACATGGTACAGATAATGCAGGTCTATATCAGATCATCGAAACGGCTCATTATCGAATGCCATAACGTTGAACTGCAAAACCCAAACCCTAACAATCTTGAAACCTCAAAACAGCAAATTTTTCTCAGGGAAAAAAAGTTGCTGTTCTGAGAAACACACACCACAGGCACACTAAAAAGCAGCAATCCACACACATACATTTAAAAGTTACATCTAACCCTACACTACACTGCACATACACTACTATCTATCCACTTACCTTAACCCAGACCCTAACCCTAAGGTCCATCACTATCGCACACTCACTTCACCTGCTCCCTACCCCTAACTCACTTAACCCACCCCAATCCCAAATTCTCACTATCGCACACTCACCTCACCCGCGCCCTAACCCTAACTCACTTAACCTGCCCCTAACCCCAAATTCTGTCACAATCGCACACTTACCTGACCTGCACCCTAACCTGAACATCCGCACAATCATACACTTACCTTAACCCAACCCGTAACTTTCCACCACATCGCTGTAAACAGCAAAGCCACAGCAACTACCAACCAAATTCTTTCCCTAGGAAATAATTCAGTTCTGTGCAGCTTCACTGTTTTTAGCATTCGCAATAATGGGATCGATATTAGATCATTCTAAATTCTGCCGTTTCGATGACCTAATATAGACCGGATAATACTGCCCACCCCAGGACTGTAAAACATTATTCACCCTTTGGTTTCATGCCTGTCAATGCATTTGAACATGTGGCAGTATCTATACATTTACTGTCCTCAACATACATCTGTTGCATATTTCATTCTCATTTTTAACTAGTACCTCTTGAATTATGGCCCTTTCATAATTTATACATCTATAGTTATCAATATGTACGTATGTATATACATATGTATATATCTATATCTATATCTAATCTATATCTATATCTGTATGTATCTATATACAAATCCTGCTACACATTTCATAATATATATATATATATATAATATATATATATATATATATATTTATACACATCTGAGTGTCTGTGTGTATTCAGCTATTAATACACACACACACACACACACACACACACACACACACACACACACACACGCACACACACATATATACAAATCCTGCTACTTCTTGCTTTTCCCTACTTAATGTAGTAGACTTGCATACTGTCAAGCACACTTCTTTAGTTGTATTGTCATAAGGTTTTTGAGGTTTTTATATGTGTGACGACTATAACTTTATGCAAAATGCAAAATTTGTGTAGTCTATCAGTGTAAAATCCTGTTGAGGCAACCTGTTGACAGTTTTCTTGCAGCTATTGAGCACATCTTGCTAGTGTGAGTACTCATACAGTCTGTGACTATTTTTTACAAACAAAATATACTGCATACGAATCCTTCACAACATCCAGTAAAGAAATGCATTAAAAAATATATTTTTTTAAAATAAATACAGTTTCTACCAGTATAAATACAATATGTGATATTTCGGGAAGCATGCTAAAGTCTGTAAAACACTTCATATTTTACACTTCCTTTTCTGTAAACAAGCAAATAAGACATTGTTTTCAGATAGTGAAGGCGCTTACAATATAATGGTGGCTTACATGTTATTTCTTTCCAGTCTGTGCTCCTTCTTTCTAAATCTATTATTAAATAAAAATAAAAATGGAATGACAGCCTACGTCTAATCTGATCAATATACAGATTCTCACACTGGTTTATTATTTCAGATTTATCAGACACTTTCCATTCTGACTAGTATCAATCTGTAAGTTATTATAGCAAGCGTTCTACTTGCTGATGCAGGGGACCTGTTTGAGAAAAGCAAGCTAAGTAACATTTTGAATTAATCTCAGTGGAAATGCTGCCAGAGGCAAGGTTGACATATGATGTTTCCTGATTTTTTTTCTTTTTTGTCCATGAAAAGAATCAGCTGTCTGTATAAATGTAGTACATTCATATGTACACTGTAGATTTATCAATGATGAAAAAATAGCTAACTCAACCAATATAAAAACATCACAATATTCATAATTATTAAGAAAAATAACCTGTTGATTTAAGAAGATGCATGATGTAAAATGCATTTAATATTCCAACTGTGGTTGAATGTTAGAGCATATTTTCATAGTTCGTAAAATGATATGCACCATGTTTAATACTATTTAAAAGAAAAAAATGAAATGGCTTACTGCTGCTCTTTACCTAATTCTATTTGGTGTTTTAACATACAACATAATTTAAAGTTATTATATAGAAATATTTATTCCTATTTATGGCAAGCCATTAAGAATGTTGTTAAGAACTGCTGAGTTCATAGAAAAAATGCACAGAGAGAGAGAGAGAGAGAGAGAGAGAGAGAGACAGTTAATATACTACTGTATTTAACTTCTTTACACGTTTTTCCACATCTGCTTTACCTGTTTACCATAACCTTATATGAGGCTTGTATGGTATGGCAACATGTTATTATTGTTAAATTAATAGGAGTCTGTTTTATGCATTGTCTTATTAAGTGATAAGTAGAATGGAATCTAGTCTTAATGGCATTTTTAGTTTTAAGTTTCTGTCATGCAAATACCAGTAAATATTACGTAAGTTGCCATTTGTGTCACAGTTTGTTGCAAAATAATTACAGTAGTATTCCAGATATATAGCTATTTTCTTGCAAACCACTCTTAGGGGAGCATGTAACCCAAATGTTTTCATAGACTGTTCCATATGAGATATCGTTCAATGCATTTTTTTTTGTTTTGTTTTTAACTTACTGATTGCTTTCTCACCTCCTAGCAATTCTATAACATATCTGTCAAGTATTGCAAGGCATAATGAGATTTGCCATGCAGTCTATCTCTAAAATAAAACTGCAATGAGTACGCTGTGTGAATTAATTTGCTTATACAGCATGCCTCTGCCATCGGGCATGAGTTAACCCTCTTGAACTATATGATTTTTACTTTATTATTCAGAAATGTATTGGGACAGTTTAACCCCTCGTTTTCCAGTAATATTTAGTACTAGAACTAAGAAACCACAGTTTTGGCAGGTCTGTACCTTGAGTTTTAGAATGATGATAGAGAGAGGATTTCACACATGAAGGCAGGCAGTTACCACAATGTAAGTGCATCACTATACATCAGTAATACTTTAACAGTAACAGTGAATATTCTGAAATTCAAGAATGCAGGTCTGAGGCACTGCCTCAAAAATATTCTTAGGCAAAGGGCATATTGGTGGGATGGGAAAACAATGCAGAAAAATGAAAAATGCCAAAAGAAATGATCCTTTAAATAAAACAAACAATGGAAAGTAAAAAGTAGGAAACAGTTATGCTGTTTTTAAATATGGTGGCACTTGATGCAAATGAAAATAACAAATCTTAGATAATATATATGTATGTATGTATATAAAGGCCCACAAAGTGAAACTGACAGGGAATATTATCAAAGACAGAAGTACACAGACCTTAGTAAGAGTCCTAACGATATGACATGACTATCATTTTGGTGAAGATGTGACACAGTGCTCTGCAACGCTGCATGATGGTGCAAACAAAGTCAAACAGAGATGTAATAAAGATAAACAAAAAACAAAAGCGATGTACTGTGATGACAAAAAAAAAAAGTATTAAAAAGCCAGAAGAGTTAGATTAATAATTCTGTGCAATGCTCAGGAAGTAGAAGAACAGATGTTTAATACTCCAATGGTAGAAGAACCAGGATAGGGAAAATCTTGAAAAATGTTCATATCCTGAAAATACAAAAGGTAGCATAACTCAATGAAAGTTACCATAGCACTCCCTGATAGCTCAAGTGAATGTTGCTAATATTGTCAAGCAGTCTTTTAGGCAAACTATGAATAAAGGTCTTGAAATCTGGAAAAACACAGATGTGATTCCTTAGAAGAATTAGATTCAACTTACTGATTTCATCAGTTACATACCTAATGTTATACCACAGCAAGCTAAATCCCTAGAAGTTGTGCTTACAGACAGTGCAATTAAGATGGCTATCTTTAATTCTTCTGTCCAGTGGCACAAAACTGACAACTCTGAAGTTCATATTTCTTTCTAACCACAAAATCGCACAGTTGAAGGAGGGTATTCCTTCCTTTCGAATTTAAAGTATTTTATTGTATATAAAACAATATATAACGTCATTATATCTTGTTTTATATACAATAAAATACTTTAAACAGTTCGAGAGTCCGGAGGTTACTTCCCTTCAACTGTGCGTTTTTGTGGTTACCAGTTGTTTAGTTCACATTTGTACTCCTTGTTTTGCTTTCATATTTCTTTCTCTGAAGTTTCTATAGTTTGTTTACAGTATTTTCCCACTCCCCTTTTTCATTTTAGCACCTGCTCAGTTTTGTATTATGTGCACACATGCACTGATTGACTACCAGTGGATCTGACTGGTGGCCTACCATGCTCACCTTTTCACCATCCCTAGCTGTCCCATGTAGTTTTCTTACATAGACTGAACTCCTCCCATCAATTTTCTACTATTTTAATATAGTGTGCTCCTATCAAATTACCATAAATAAATAAATAAAAAAATAACATGTCAATATCAATGTATCTAATCACCACATAACTTACACCATTAGATTAATATTCCTCACATTGTTTGCACCGTCCTTAACTTAATATTATCCAATAATGCAACTTCTATGACTAAAACTAACATTTTTATTCCAATCAACATGCTACTAACACTAGTTACCCTTACAAATTATGAAACTTACATACAGCTATACAAGTCACATACAAATTAGACAACCTTATATATCATAAAACACATGCAAAGTTATGGCATATATTCAGCAAACAAGACTATAACCATCAGGATGAAATGAAAATACTTAACACACACAATCCTCCAAAAAACTGAATCTGAGTTACTGCTGAATTCAGTACCATTTAAATTCCAGAGATACATACCATCTTTTGTAAAAATCCTCCTCAGTGGTGATATGGAACCAAGTTCAGGTCCTACCTTCCATAACTAAAATGTTAGCAATCATACAGTCCTATATCACGGGATATAGGATTATTATTATTATTATTATTATTGGAGCAAGTTTTTTGGTATATCGGTAAGCTAGAAGTACATTAATGCCTATGCTTGAAATATTTGCATGTCTGTATGTATGTATATCAACACAGACAGTAGTGTATCATTTACAACATGCACATCTATATTAGGAGGTCATGCCGTGACATAACCTAGGATGCTTGATGTATTGTCTCCAATATTCCCAGCAGATAATTATTCCTCCCTTCTAATGTTTAGTGATATCCCCCACATCACATACAACAGTACACATCCCAAAGGCTATAAAAGATGCAATCATTAAGGGCAATTACAATCATTAAGGGCAATTATACACATGCTCTCATGCTTGCCAATACTGATGGCACACAAAGGTAACTGGAAGCCGAAAAGGATGGCGCAAAAGATTTAACTTCTGCACTTGCTGCTCTAGGAAAATTGGTGTACAAAAACAGACCTAGAAAAACTGTGATTCTTGTGCAGTGGGGTTCTTAATATTCATTGTGGTTCTTATTAAAATGTCTCTGCCCTGATTTCCGATTTAATGACCATCAGGAAAGCCAAGTTAGGTTTCAACCAAGGATTTGGGAAATGCTAGTATGTCCATACACACATCTGCTTATAGGACAACAGCAATGGGTGGAGGCTTTATGCAGTCTTGTTGTTCCCCATCATCCTCCTACTTTTCCTAGCAAAAAGGAGGTCAGATATTCATGGTCAGCTGAAAGACATTTTTTGAACGGAGATGAGGCAGCACTGTGTATGCCTCTCGGATTTTTGCTGGAATAAGTTAGCCAAGAAAAGGAAAAAGTTTATTTGATGTGATACATACTGTTTGCAGTTTGGTAATTGTATGCAGTTTGTTATAAACAATCAGTTGCTGAATCTATTCATATATATACATATATATATATATATATATATATATATATATATACACACACACACACACACACACACACACACACACACACACACACACACACACACACACACACACACACACACACACACACACCACATACTTATATCTATATATATATATATATATATATATATATATATATATATATATATATATATATATATATATATATATATATATATATATATATATATATATATATATCCTTTAATATATATATATATATGCAGGTCAATTAGTTTGGCAGGTATTATTGGATTATGCATGAACATTTTCCTTAGAAGATATAAACTGCCATCCGAGTAGCATCTTTTAGTGCTGTACCATCCGAGAACTGTGCATGCAAAAGAGACTTTTGATCGTCTTTTCTAGCTATTTACACATCGTCTCTTAAGCATTCCTTTATGCCGAATTCTATTTCAATCCTACTTCCCTGCCTATTTTTCTCTCTTTATCACACATCTTGCCTTTCTGCTCCATATATCATTCTTTCTTGGCACTTCTGGTCTCACTGCTCAGTATTGGTTCTTAGTGACTTGGTAGTCAGAATGTCTGCCAACATACACCCCCCACACACACTTTTTATACATCCCTCCCCCCTTTATTTTATATATTGAAATGATAACCCTTTGTACAAAACCTCTCTAAAGAAATGTGCTGCATTAAGAAAATAGTCTGTTACTTTCTGTTCTCAATTTCTACAACTTTCACCATTAGTTCTTTCCATTCTACACTATCGTGAATATATTTAAAATGCCCCCTTTCCTTTTTTATTTTCCTTTAAATGTTCATTCCTTCCACTCTTACATGTTCTGTTTAATCACATCTATAAAGAGTATATTTTATGCCCCTATAATTAAGTATTGTGAACACTAAGAATAAGAAGTCATGGTAATCGCCATACACTATGCCTCTTTTTATGCATCATGCAATGTAACACAATCCTCCTTCATCATACATATACAAGTGATATATTTTTCACGTATTTATATAGTTGTATTACTGCATATTGGAGCCTCCACCAACATATGAAGTTAGAATTCTGCAAGATTATAGTAGAGAACAAATATAATAAGCAAATAAATAAATAGAAGTGTAAGTAAATGAAGAAAATAAGACAATGTAAAATAAAGATGCATAGTGCGAAAAGTGCATTTGAAAGTAAAATAGAACAATGCTGTACGAAAACTGAAAAGAAAAAAAGTGGTCCATTCCAGAACTCATATTCTAAGCACAACCAGAAACCTGCATCCAGCCAGTAATGACAGGTGACTTAAAGAGAAGAGGATGGGATTGGGAAGCAAGTGATTAGATGGGGTTGACTGAAATGAGGGTGGGGTTACATTATGACAGGTTAATATAATATAATATAATATAATATAATATAATATAATATAATATAACTACAAATGACCCAAACAGTTCAAACTAACCCAAAAGTACAAAGTATCCAAATAAACTTGTCCTTGATGGACGGTAACTGGAATAACTGAGGAAACCACAGCATTATAAAATCTAGTTGTTTAATACAAAAAGGTGAGAGCTTTCGCAATAGTGCCTTAGCCATGCATACTTTTTTAGCTAAGGGTGAAGATCATGTATTTTTGTTCCAAGTCCTATATGTGCAAAATATAAATATTAGAATGGGAGACATAGTAAACTCAACAGAAAACGTGGAAGTGAAATGGATTTTGAGACTGGGAGCACATAGGGGATTAGGTTTAAATGACAGTGTCCTCTTGAAACCAGCCCTAATTATATTACTTATTTTAGAGAGATTTCAGTATACATAGTAACATCAGTACACTCTTGTCACTTTAAAAATTCATCTCTGTTGTTATGTGCAATTAAGACAATTAATTAGCATGTAAACAGGACTGGTTGATTTAAATTTGTGTAATGTATTTAAATGTGTTTAGTTTATGTCAGCTATGTTTTGTATGAAATGTCTGATGAAGCAATGGTTACCATTGCAAAAGCACTCATCTTTTTGTATTAAACAACTAGATTTTATTTTGTCGTGGTTTCCTCAGTTATTCCAGTTACCTTCCATCAAGGGCAAGTTTATCTGGATAATATAATATAAGTCTGACAATCAGTACAGAGACTTTAGTCTCTGAATTGGTAAAGAGTTGCTTCCTATGCCCATAGCATATTGTTTGGTTTCATCCACCTCCTTTTGAGAAAGATACAGAATTTGCCATCCTGCAGGCTGGCTGGCAGTTACACTTCAAGAGAATGCATTTTTTAAAATAATTAAAAAAGTAAATACAAAAACAACAAAAAAAATGTTGATTTCCTGTACTTTCTCTATCACATTTCCCATCTGTAAGTGCCTTCACATTTGACTCAAGCCATCTATGACACCTTTCACTAGGTATTGCCTGAGTCAATGAGAAAGACTGCTTGTTGCCTGATTTAGCACCCCAAAAAGTTCCATTTCTCTGTAATAGAATGGCCTATAACAAGAAGTAATCACCTTACTGCCTAAGGGGCATATGCATGTATACTGGTATGTTTTAAAAACATCTGACTTTTTTAACAATTTTACTTATTCCAAACAATGGGGTCATACTTTTGACTCAAATAAATGGAGCTTGGTACAAAAACATGGCATGCTGCCTTTGTACTGATGCATAAAGTTAGTGTGAGTTTACTGATTCCTGTTATCGATAAACAAGTCTTCAGAGTTCAAGTATCTGGGTTTACTGGTCCAGGAGAAGAAGGTGGCATCAACAGCTGAAGTCCATAGAAGGATTGGACAAGCCACTGCAGCATTTGCCTAGCTCAAGCTGTGTCTATGGCAGAGGATAAACATCTCTATCACCACCAAAATTCACATTTTCTGGGCATTCATTTTTTTTCTATTCTCCTTTATGGATCAGAAACATGGATTCTCTTCAAGCCAGATTTGAACAAGTTGAGGTTTTGCAAATGCAATGCCTGCACCAAATCCTGGGAATCTCTCTTTGCAGCCAAATTAGAAATGAGAGCATCCAAACTGGTTGTGATCAGCAGCCAATGATCAGCGAACAGATCCAAAACAGGAGGCTGCCCTGGTTTGGACATGTGTGCAGGATGGACACCCACCCCTTGCCATGCAGAGTATTATGGAAAGAGCACCCTGCAAACTGGAAAGTTCACAAATTTACACCAAAGAAGGCATGTGCTAAACAGGTTGAAGAGGACCTGAGTAGCTTCTGGCTTGACCTACAGGAGGTCAGAAACATTGCCATTGGCCAAATAGCATAGAAAGGTGCCATGAAGGAAGTTTGGAATCCAGTGGCACCCACAGCAGTGTACAAACTATGGGGTTAACCACCTCTGCTAGCTGCTAGCTAAAGACAAAAGAAGAAGAGTTCAATTAATGTCTTGGGTACAGCAGAGCCAGGCAAGGAGCCAGGGTGGCACAGTGGTGCACC